>NC_044550.1:67265718-67572366 GCF_007565055.1 Rhinopithecus roxellana | reverse complement strand
TCAGCCTCCCAAGTAGCTGGGACTACAGGTGCCCGCCTCGTCGCCCGGCTAGTTTTTTGTATTTTTTAGTAGAGACAGGGTTTCACCGTATTAGCCAGGATGGTCTCGATCTCCTGACCTCGTGATCCGCCCGTCTCGGCCTCCCAAAGTGCTGGGATTACAGGCTTGAGCCACCGCGCCCGGCCTTGATTATACTCTTAACAATATAATTTTATATTTTAATAACTGAATTGTTCAATATTAGATTTTAAATAATATATAATGCTTAGATTATATTACATTGCATTTATTCAAATTATCCCTTGTTGAACAATTAGGAAAATTCTTTATTGCTATTTCATACATTGTTAGTAAATTTCTTGCAGATTTGAAGTGCTATTTCTTGGTCTTTTTTTTTTATTTTTTATTTTTTTTTTAAGGTGAAGTCTTGCTCTATCACCAGGCTTGAGTGCAGTGGCGCCATCTCTGCTCACTGCAACCTCTGCCTCTGGGGCTCAAGAGATTCTCATGCCTCAGCCGCCCAAGTGGCTGAGACTACAGGCATGCACCACCATGACCAGCTCATTTTTGTATTTTTACTAGAGACGTGATTTCAGCATGTTGGTCAGGATGATCTCAATCTCTTGATCTCGTGATCTGCCTGCCTCGGCCTCCTGAAGTGCTGGGATTACAGGTGTGAGCCACTGCACCAGGCCTTCTTGCTCATTTTTAAGCTTTTCATACTCAGTACCAAATTGTCTTCCAGACCCTATAAACCAGTATAGACTGTCATATTAACATAGTGTGAAATCACTCTTTAAGGTTTTAATTGGGAGCGAAGTACTTGGAAAATGCTTTCTATCGTTTAGAGGGGAAAATGTGGTCTGTAATACTCAATTAAATAAAAAAAAACTATAAATGGAGCATAAACTTACATATAATTTCTATTTGATATTCTTCACGTAAGCCTGAGTGTGGAGATCAGGAACTAAGCCTAAACTTCATGTAGTCCCACTTCTTCATTTTTTCCTACGATAATGGTACATTAGAATAACTCACTCCAAAAGAGGAAGCTTTTATAATATTCTGTAGTTGAAAGTTTATGAGTAGAAAACATCAATGTTTGTACCTCTATATCTAATTTTATGAACATTAACTATATCATATGAGCCCCGTTTTCACTCAAGAATGCATATGAGAAGGGAAACAAGGGCTCAATTAATGTTTTATATTAATTGGATACCACTGACTCATTGAAACATATATATATAATTCATAGATACAGCATATATATATATTTTAACATATATATTTCAACACATTGTGATCTTTGATAATCTGTTGGATTACTTGAGGCCAACTAGACTCATGAAGGCCAAAGAACATTAACAGGTTTTATCACTAATGATGATACCAAAATATTATTTTTTAAAAATGTTTTGGCTAGTTTTTAGCAATTATTACCTTGCCATACCTGGTATTAATTGCTTACATTTGATGTCATACTCAATTTAAACTTTACATTTCTTCTGTTTATTTTATATAAATATTATTGCTTACATATTTACATTCTAAAGTAAAATTAACATTATGTAGAACATACATTCAATGTATTAGAAACATATCAGTTAATTTTGTTTTAACAAATAATTTTTTAATATTCAAAACTCTAAGTTAAAAGCAACACACACTACCATATTATGGAGTTTGAAAGTGTTAAGTTATTGAAATCTAGTTTTGTGATTGGGGTAAGTATTCAGCTCAATCTCTTTGGTAAATTCAGGTATATATGTATGTATGTGTATGTGCATGTGTATGTGTAAAATCTTGAGCAAGTTGCTCTTCAGATTTCAGGAGAAAACTGTGAAGTATTGAACACATTGCTTGGTACAAAACAAGAGTTTAATAATTTTTAGTTTTCATGAATATCTTCTGCATGTTCTTTATTATAAAGTAATTTATCATAAACTATAAAATGTACTTTATATAATACTTAGCATTAAATGTATTATGTTCTTTATTATTGTGATGAGCAGTACTAGATACATCAATCACTTCTTATTTGTATTTTCTATTAGAAATATTAGATAAACCCAAAAGAATATTTTAAGCATGGCACTCTTTACCTCTTTTTCAAATGTGAGAGAAAATCTTTTTTCAAATATCACGTCACTATAAATAGTTTAAAACATTTTTACCAACAAAAGGAGTTAAAAGTATTACACATATTTGAGAAAAGAAAATAAGAGCTGAGAAATGTGCACTGAATGGCTCTGACATGTATATTATCTTACCTGGAATCATTTCATTATGAGGGCTAAAAAAATAGCTGTTCTTTGGGGCTTAGTGAATATAGCTCTAATTTCAGCTTCTAATTTCAGGTTCTCATATATAATTACTCTCTCTATGAGTGTTGAGTGGAGGGTTTTTTGTTACCTTGGGTATGAGCTTTAATTTAAATCCTCAGATTTCCAAAATTCTAATTTAAACTGTAGAGCAGCACAGCTATGATCAGATTGTTCTCTTGCAAATGGGGTTTATAATTTGCAAATCCCAAATGAAACAAATCATTTAGCAGAAATTAAAGAAGCAGTTAGTCCAGGCTGTTAAAAAATGAAAAGAAGGAAAAGAAAAACTTAAATACTATTCTGAGAACCTAATCAAGAAGAACTACAGAGTTACTCTTGAATTATATACCCAATGATGATTTAAGTCTGATCCTTTTGAGAAATATTAATAAGTAAGTTAAAGAAATGGCAAAATGAGAGTAGTCTGAAATGTTAGTATTATGTAGTTGATTTTTATAGTTTATATTGAAGAGAAAGGATCCTTGCCTCTTCAGATATAGCACAAGTTAGATGCCATTGCTACTGTAGTAGAGAAGAATTCTCTATCTTCCATATTCAATTCTCCATGGTTCCTAAAATATTAGCTATCAAAAATTACTAGTGCTTTATAATTGTCTTCATTCTTTTTATATTCTGCACGTATGGAAGAGCTATTTGCCCTAAAATTGATGACAACAATCTACTTCACTCAGATATAGAAAAGCAGTAAGATATTCTTTATTTTTCAGTCAAAATAAACAATATCTGTTTGAAAGGAAATCACCTCATGAGAAGACAGTGAGTCTAAGACTGTTAAGGAAGGAAGATCAAAATCAAATCAGGAGGCAGCTTGAAAGCTCTTTTAAGACAGGCAAAGTGGGGGCATTCTTATGTAGCTTAAGGTAGAAGTGAGCTGACATAGAGATTATCAAGATAGACTCATTGCCTTAATCTTAGCTTATCTTTCCTAGCGATGCATGTGTTGACTTTAATATTTATAATGGAAGGCTGTTGCACTAAGTGGATCTTTTTTGACAATGAATAGTTATCACAAACATTAACCTACTCCATATAAAGTCTATAGCAATTTCAATTGCTTCAAAAGCCACAGATAACTTAAGGGAGAGCTCAAATGTTGAACCTATTAAATGTATGTATTTTGGTCCTCTTGAAATTATAAGGCAAGCTGCACAGGTATTAGTAATATGTAGGAGTAAAACAAACTAAGCATGGTGGGCACGTTAAGAAATAACATCTCATAGTGGCTACCATGAATAGAAGAAGGGAGAATTTGTAATCAATGAGACTTATCTTTATTATCTAGGCTTTAGGTAGTCCAAGAAATGGCTTTTAAGTTACAGACATGGTGAGAAAAGTGTCAGATTAAGTTTTCAAATGGGAGACTTTCCTCTGGAACCTGGAGCTCAGTAATATATTGTAGTTCTTTTTTGGTTTGGCCACAAATAGATTTAACTGATAAAATGGAACTACGGTTTCAGGAAAGTGTTTTAGAAAGTATAAATTAAAAATCAGAAAGTATTAGGACTCCGGTTCTATTTCCAGTAGGTACTGGGGTGATTCTATTAGCTTAAAGGTATTTGGTTGCCCCAGGTAAACAATCAACTACTTGAATAAATTTTGTGACTTGGGATGATGAATATCAACCTATGTCAAGTCCAACCAGGCAGACCTTGAAAGCCCAATTTTTGATATAAAAGTATTTAATGAAGTAAGATGTCTCAGTGACTGAGACAAAAGCAAGTGGCATAAAATGTGGGGCATGGTAGAAAATTTTTACCAAATCTAATATATGTCAGTGGGGAATTATAAACAGGTTTGGATCTCTTTAAAAAGATAAGCAGAGTTTACAAAAGTGGGGTAGGTATTTCTAATTTCAAATTGCAATGTTAAGTCATACGTAAGGGGTTTGAGAAAAACAGCACATAGGAGAGTCAAATAGGCAGACTGCTTCATCTGCAGAAGGAGAGGATAGATTCAAGATGTCATATTTTTATGTTTACAGCAACTTTGAGAAATCTGTTGCTCTTTAGGAACTTTAGTCCTCTTTGCATGAGAAATATAATTTGATTATCCTGAGCCTGGAGATGAAGGTGAAGGATACAGGGTAGGATCATTCATAAAACCTACAGAGTGGATTATAGAGGAATAGCCCTAATCCAGAATGTCTTCATCTTATGTATGCCACATGAATATGATATGAAGCTCTATGTGACAAATTAATAATTCAGCATAAAAATACTAAAAAGAGTTAGTACTCCTTCTTTTGGATATCAAGACTCATGCAACATTTTGTGTTCCTTACTTCATTTTTACTCTTTATTCCAGCTTACCCTATCTTATCCTTATTTATATAACCTCTTTATTAATTTTATGGCATATATATTTTTATTAATTATCCTCAAAATTATTTTTCAGAAAATGTGTATTTTGACTTACACATTTAAAAATAAATTTAAAAATACAGTTGAGTGTATTTAAAAACATTAACATAGCATCCAAGAGTCATTTCTAAATTAAAAGTAATGATTCTACATAGGTATTACATGCAATATTTGCCAATGCTCATTTCAAATGCATGTATGCATGTTGACAAAGGGTTAAAAAGGTGGTAGGAGTTTATTTTTGTATATTTTTAATTGATAGTCTTCTCCATAGATGATGTCTTCTAATTACTATCATGTTTAATCGAAGCTTTCATAAAATATTCTACCACATAGGTAATTTATATAATCAAGCACTTTTGTGAATCCGTTTAATAATATTCAATATAGCACTTTATACAACATGAGGACTTTCTAATTAACAATAACAGAAAATAAATGGCTATTAATGTTTTGTCATGATGAGGTTCGTCTAGGTATAACATATTTCTAATAATGTAATTCAAATGTCAATTATTTGGTTCCAAATTATTAAATCTATTGGTTGAACATTAACAAGCAGAATTATGGCAACAAAAACTAAAGATGGATGTTTTCTTATTGTCCAAGTCTTGAAATTTTTATTAAGATCCTTAGTTCTATCTCCCACTAAAACATTAATGCTGCTTCTTCAAAACACCGTATGATAAACTTCCAGTTAGAAGTATACACAGGTCAGGCCCGGGAGCGGCGGCTCATGCCTGTAATCCCAGCACTTTGAGAGGCTGAGGCGGGTGGATTGCTTAAGGTCAAGACCAGCCTGGCCAACATGGTGAGACCCTGTCTCTACTAAAAATACAAAAATTAGCCAGGCATGGTGGCGTATGTCTGTAATCCCAGCTACTTGGGATGCTGAGGCCGGAGAATCGCTTGATCCCAGGAGCCAGAGGTTTCAGTGAGCCAAGATCGCATCACTGCACTCCATCCTGGGTGACAGAGTGAGACTCCGTCTCAGAAAACAAAAAACACACGTCGTGATATTCGAAGACAACCTAGGCTTTGATAAACTTTACTATTTACTATTAGACCTCAGGACAAGTAACCCAGAAAAATATGCTTTCTCCTAAGAAAGAAGTAAAACTAACTCCAGCTTTTAATAGGCAGCACATCTCTAAGGAAATACCATGATGTATACTTCTCCACCAATCAGCACTTTGGCCCCACTTTCCTTTATCTGTTACTTTTTCTTTAATCTTAGGAAATATAACATTCGAAGTCAGGGCAACTACGGAAATACAAATGAGATGTTAGGAGAAGTAATGCAGCTGTGTGTAAACCCGGAAAATTCAGCTCCAGCAGCCTACCTTTGCCCTGCCCATCCCCCGCCTTGATTCTCACCTCAGAGTCCCTTTTCTGAATTCATGATTCTGTTGATGACACATACTGAGCGTGAAGATTTGTCCACAGCTCATAAATTGCACATGGTAAAGGCTGCAGCAGACATAAAAGGTGTTAAAAATTAGAGATTTTAGTTCTTTCAAACCCACTACTAGACATAATGTCTGATAATTCTTACAATAAATTGACAAGTGATGAAACTTAAAAAAATAGAAAAATATTATTTGCATGATGATATTTTATCATTATATATTTCAGATAAATAAGAATGAAAAATATCATTATGTCTTAACAAAATTCACCACAATAAAATGAGGTGGCAAAGAAAACTAAGTAAAAAAACAAGAAAAAGTCGATTTTAGTTATTTTGCCATCTAACATTAAAAAAAAATCATAGAAATGTTAGGTGAACTTTTATTTTCCTTAAAAGGTAAGATAATCTTGTGTTTATAAGCCACAAATGTCATATATCTGGCCATATAAGCTGAAAATTATTTTGAAACAAGTTCAAAAAGACCATATGAGTTAAATATAATCAATACTCTAGATGCTAATTTTTTTCTTATGTATGATAGTGAATTACACTCTATTTTCACATATGTATACTTTGTGACAAAAAAAGTAGAATAGTTTAAAATTGTAATTTCAAATTTTATGTAGCATGTTGTAAATTGAATGCTAAGAATTTAGGTAATATATTTTTCAGACTACCTGTGTCTATTAACTATGTTGATTTTTGACCCTTTACTTTGGTTCTGAGCAGCAAGGGTTAGACTCTAAACCAAACTGAAACATCAGTATCAATAAAGCAAATCTTAAGTATTCACCATAATCCATGCTCTACAGTAAGTCATTTATATATTTTTTAAAATTGTGAGATATACAATTCATTAAGACTACACAAAACATATCTGTAATTCCAAAAATAATTATAAAGCAAACCTATCCATATCATTAATAACATATTTATATGCAGTGCTACTCCTTACCCTAAAATGACACAATTTTGAAAATCTTAGAAGTATTATTAATGATTTTACACCTAAACTACATTATCCAAAGCAATGTTGTTTTTGTTTAGTTGTTCTCTTCACCCGACTCTGTGACTTAATGCTTCCAAGTTCCCTTTCCGATCTTCCCTACTCTTTTGTCATTATCTGAATCCCACTTCGTTTTTGCATAAAGGACATGAAACTTTTCTCTTCCTTTGAAAAACTGCCCTTCACTTTCTATCCTGTCTTTTCAAATTTGAACAATGACTCTACTTCTGTGATTGCCAAATGTCTTTTGAATCGTTGATTTCTATCTTCAATTAATTATTTGTATTAGTCTACACACACGCATACATGCAGACATATTGATATCTTCAACTTTAATAATACACTCTTTTGACCTCAACTATCTCTTAGCTGCTATCCTATTTCTTTGCTTCTATTCACGGTAAAATATCAAAATATTTGTTTATATTTACCAATTCAAATTCAAATTTCCCATTTTCTATTCTTCTCTTTAGTTCACTCAAAATTACCTTTAATCCATATTGTTTTCATTAGAACTGCTGTGATCAAAGAAAATTCTACTTCAAATCCTTGAAGAAATGTTTCTATATTATTTTCTAAGGGCTTTGCTTTTGTTCCTACATTAAATAGGTGAATTACATCAAATTAAGTTTTGTGACTAGTGTAAGGAAAAAAAATTCACTTTTAAAAACATAGATACTTAATTACCAATTTTAGTTATTGAAATGCCTATTGTTTGTCCACAGCTTGCATGTGCAAAAATTATTTTATAAATTAAATGTTTATATACAGTTCACTCTTTCTTAAATCTCTGTTTTGTTTTATTGACTTATAGTTGCAATAATATTAAACTTAATTGCCAAGTTTCTAATGAGTCATATCTGAAAATGTAACTATTCACTATTGTCTTAAGATTTTTTGATAGTTTTTTTGCATATTAAATTTAGAATATTATTTATCAATTTTACCTCAATATCCCAATATAATTTTGATTGAGATTAAATTGAATTTATAGGTCAGTTGATGTAAAATTGATAGAGAACTATAATAGGGCTTTCTAATCCAGGAACAGGATAAATCATGCCAGTTATTAAGATCTAAAATTAATTCATGTAATATATTACAGTATTCTATATAGGCACCTTAAACATTTTTGCTGGAATAATTTCCAGTATTTGCTATTTTTTAAGATAATTTTATATCTTAAAATTTTAAAATTTTTATAAGAATGTACTAGGTGTATGTTTTTATGGGGTACATGATGTATTTTGGCACAAAGATACAATGTGTAATAATCACATCAGGGTAAATGGAGAATCTATCACCTTAAGCATTTACCATTTCTTTACGTTACAAACTCTACCATTATACTCTCTTAATTATTTTAAAAATTACAATAAATTACTGTTGATTCTAGTCACACTGTTGTGCTGTCAAATATTAGATCTTATTCATTCTGTATAACTCTAATATCATACCCATTAATCATCCCCACTTCCCTGTCCCTGACCATGCTTCCCACCCTCTGGTAACCATCATTCCACATTGTATCTCCATGAGTTTGACTGTTTTCATTTTTAACTCCCACAAGTAAGTAAGAACATGTGGTTTGTCTTTCTGTGCCTGGTTTATTTCACTTATAATGTCCTCCAGTTCCATCTGTGTTTTTGCAAATGACAGAATCTCATTATTTTTCATGGCTGAATAGTACTCCACTGCACATATGTACCACATTTTCATTAGACATTCCTCTGTTGATGGTTGCTTACGTTGCTTCCCAATATTGACTATTCTGAATGGTGCTGCCATAAATATGGGAATGCGGATATCTTGCTGATACATTGATTTCCTTTCTTTTGGGTAGACACCTAGAAGTGGGATTGCTAGATCATGTGATAGTTCTATTTTTAGTTTTCTGAGGAAACCCCATACTGTTCTCCATAGCGGTTATGCTAATTTACATTTCAACAAATAGTGTACAAGGCTTCCCTTTACTCCACATCCTCACTAGTATTCATTATTGCCTGTTTTTTGAATAAAAGCCACTTTAACTGGGGTGAGATATTTCATTGTAGTTTTGATTTCCATTTTCCTGATGGTCAATGATGTTGAGCACCTTTTCATATACCCGTTTGCTCTTTGTATGCCTTCTTTTGAAAAATATCAATTCAGATGTTTTGCTCATTTTAAAATTGGATTATTATATTATTTTCCTATTGAGTTGTTTGAGCTCCTTATATATTCTGCTTATTAATTCTTTGTCAGAGCAGTAGTTTGCAAATATTTTCTCCCATTCTCTGGTTTGTCTCTTCACCTTATTAATTGTTTTCTTTGCTGAGCAGAGGCTTTTAAACTTGATGTGATCCCATTTGTCCATTTTTGCTTGAGTCGCCTGTGTTTGTGGGGTATTACTCAAGAAATATTTGCCCAGACCAATGTCCTGGAGAGTTTCCCCCAATGTTTTCTTATAGTACTTTCATAGCTTGAGGTCTTAAGATTTAAGTCTTTAGTTCATTATTTGATTTTTTATATGGTGAGTGATATGGGGTCTCACTTCCTTCTTCTGCTTATGGATATTCCATTATCCCAGCCTCATTTATTGAAGAGGCTTTCCTTTTCCCAATGTATGGTCTCAGCACCTTTGTTGAAAATGAGTTTACTGTAGTTGTATGGATTTATTTCTGTGTTCTCTATTCTGTTCCATTGGTCTGTGTCTGTTTTTATGCCAGTACCATGCTGTTTGGTGACTGTATCTCCAAAGTATAATTTGAAGTCAGGTAATATGACTCCTCAAATTTTGTTCTTTTGGTCCAGGAGAGCTTTTGCTATTGTGGGTCTTGTGTGGTTTCATATAAATATTAGGATTATTTCTGCCATTTCTTTGAAGAGTATTATTGGTATTTTGATAGGGATTGCATGGAATCTTTAGATTGCTTTGGGTAGTACGGACATTTTAAAAATATTGACATCTTCCACTTCATATACATAAAATATCTTTCGATTTTTTGTGTTCTCTTTTTTGCATTAATGTGTTACAGGTCTTATTCTAGAAATCTTTCACTCTTTTGGTTATGTTTACTCCTAGTTATTTATTTTTTGTAGCTCTTGTTAATGGTATTACTTTCTTGCTTTCTTCTTCAGATTATGCACTGTTGGCATGTAGAAATGCTATTGATTTTTGTATGTTGATTTTGTATTCTGAAACTTTACTGAATTTTCTTATCAGTTTTAACAGTATTTTGGTGGAGTCTTTAGGTTTTTTGAAATGTAATATATTATCTGCAAACAAACAATTTGACCTTTTCCTTTCCAATTGAATACTGTTTTTTTTTTTCTTTATCTTGTCTGGTTGCTCTAGATAATATCTCTACTACCATGTCGAATAACTGTGGTAATAGTGGGAATTCATGTCTTGTTGTAGATCTTAGAGGAAAGACTTTCAGTTTGTACCTGTTCAGTATGATATTAGCTGTAGGTCTGTCATATATAGTTTTTATAGTGTTGAAGTTTGTACCTTCAATATCCTACTTTATAAAACTTTTATCACAAAGAGATGATAGATATTATCAAATGCTTTTTCAGCATCAGTCAAAATGATCATATGTTTTTTGTACTTCAGTCTACTAATATGTATCACATTGACTAATTTACATATGTTAAACCATCCTTGCATTCCTGGGATAAATCCTACTTGGTCATGCATGATGAATGAGCTTTTTATGTCTTGTTGAATTTGGTTTGATGGTATTTTCCTGAGGACTCGTGCATCTGTGTTTATTAGAGATCTTAGCTTGTAGTTTTCTTTTTTTTATGTAACCTTGTCTGGTTTTGGTATCGGGGTGATACTGGCCTCATAGGATAAGTTTGGAAGTATTTTATCCACCTGTATTATTTGAAATAGTGTAAGTAGGATATGTGGTTCTTTAAATGTTTTGTAAAATTCAGCAGTAAAGCTGATTTGGTTTGGCTCTGTGTCCCCACCCAAATCTCATCTTGAATCCCAATCCCCACATGTTGGGGCAGGAGCCTGGTAGGAGGTGATTGATTCATGGGGTAAACTTCCCTTTGCTGTTCTCAAGATAGTGAGTGAGTTCTCATCAGTTCTGGTTGTTTCAAAGTGTGTGGCATTTTCCCCTTCTCTCTCTCTTTCTCTCTCTCTCTGCCTCCTGTCACTATGTGAAGAATGCGCTTGCTTCTCCTTCACCTTCTGCCATGATTATAAGTTTCCTGAGGCCTCCCAGTCATGCTTCCTGTTAAGCCTGCAGAACTGTGAGTTAATTAAACCTCTCTTCTTCATAAATTACCCAGTCTCAAGTAGTTATTTATAGCTGCCTGAGAGCAAACTAACAGAGAAGCCACTGGGTACTGAGCTTTTCCTTTCCTGGTAGAATATTTATTATGGCTTTGATGTAATTACTTATTAGTGATGTGTTCAGGTTTTGGATTTCTTCATGTTCAATCTTGGTAGTTGGTATGTGTCTAAGAATTTATTTACTTATTCTAGGTTTTCCAGTTTATTGGCGTATAGTTAAAGGAAAGGAGTCCCAATCCAGATTCCAAGAGAAGGTTCTTGGATCTTGCACAAGAAATACTTTAGAGCAAAGAAGGTGACAACTTGGAAGAAGTTGCCTTACATATTTAGCTGACAAAAGGAAAAAAAGGTAACAAGGGGTGGCCAAAGGCCTTCCAGAAACACAGAGAGTTGGAAAATCAGAAGACACATGAAAGAACTCCTTCCCTACTGCAAAGAAAGCTCATTAGCCATTCCAAACCCTCATTTCTTCTGTATATAACAATTACCTTTTATGCAGGATCAAATACTACAAGAAATGAATAAAAAAACAGAATGAAATATTTATACAGAATTATTTTAAAAATTAAAATAAACAAAAAATTATTTTAGTTCATGAAAAATATCTCCACTCAAAGCAAGCCACCACACAGAATGTAATTCTAACAGCTTCTAATGTAAAATAACTTTTCCAAAACAATCATTTATATATATGTATTTATAAACAAATTAATTTTAAAAAAGGAAAATTGACAGAAAACAGGTTGAATTTAAAAGAGAATTGATGAAAAACAGGAAATAAAGAAAATGACAAAAAACATCTTGATAATAAAGACTAAATTGTACTAAAAATTAACACAGAAATTAATGATGTAGAATGATAACAAGTGAATTAATTAATATATCAAAATGCCGGATTCTTGACCAAATTAAAATGTATACACAAATCACAAGGAACTTTAATTTAAACCTATATGTAAATATATAGAAATGTAAAAATACATGTATAAATACATATAAATTGAAATATGCAAAATGAAACTGATGGCAAGAAAATAATGATTGAAAGAGAAGCACAATTTCAAACAAAATTACTTTGTGCAATTCAATGCAACTGGTTTTGAAAAGCTAGATAAAATGGATAATTTTCTTATAAAATACAATTACCAAAATTGGCAATAGTTTTTGAAAAAGAAAGTTTTGATAGACCAATTTCTCCTAAATAGAGAAATATGTCTGATGACTGCCAATTACTTTTTAGAGGACTTTTGATGATAATTTATTTATTTTTGCTGACTTCTAAACTTTCTATTAAAAATAGCTGCCTTCCTGTTGCTCCATTGAAGAAATATTTTGTTTTTCCTCTAACTTTTTTTCATTCAATGGGTTCAGATTTAGTATGCTTAATATTGTTCTTACATATTGTAACATTAATTGTATCTGTAGTTTGCTGTCTTTCACCAGATTTCAAATATTATCAATCCTTATTCCTTGAAGCATCATTTCTGCATTCTCTCTACCTTCTCTGTCCCCGGTATTTAATTTTCAGGTGTGTTAGGCATTTTTGTATTATCTCATATAATTTTTATCATTTTCTCTGTATGTACATTTTATTTTTGTTTTTCCATAATTTAATCTGGATGCATTCTTCTGACATTCCCTTTTTGCTCATTCTCCTTCATTTACTATCACTTCTCAGGCTTTTGGATAAATCTAGTACAATACTTGCTCTTTTAGTTACTTACGTTGATTAAAGATTCATAAAGATTTTGCCATAATTATTATAATTTTCCAGCTATAGAATATTCATTTGGTTCTTTTTATATGATTTCTGTTGTTTAATTCTCAAATTGTTCAGAGTTACTTTTAAGTACTGATCTGAAAATTTCAAACTAAATATTTATTCCAGAAGATGACCATTTGCCAGCATTTCAATGACTAATTCTCCTGTATGATCTCCATAAATATTTGTGGGACTATTGTTATGGTTGTTAATTACTCTTTCAGCTTCCCTTACATTTGATTTCACAGAATTGGCAGCATTATCTATTTAAAACATTAAGGATATCATGTCGCTTCCTCACAAAATATCCTCCAGTAATTCTCTACATGCTAGTGTAAAAACCATGTCTTTTAATTAACGGTCTCCAAGACCCTACAGTGTCGGCATTTTATTAATCCCATGACTTCATCTCTTACTGTCTTTTCCCTTGCTCTCTATGGTTGTGTCCTGTACTCCTTAGTGTTCTTCAAATACAGCTGAGGACTTGGCAATGGCTATTCCCTTTTTCTAGAATGATCTTCCCCCACCTATCCACATAGCTCGCCTCTATCAGTTTTTGATTAAATTACATATTCCTGATGAGGTCTACTCTGGATACACCTTAAAAAAATTATAGTCCTACCACCAACGTTGATGCTTCTAAACTTTAAATATAATTATAAATTATGTAATATGTTAATTATCTGTCTCAGTAATAAAAGCACTCAAATAGCAGAATTCATGTTATTTTACTATATTATTGTTTTTAACTCACAAAATAATCCTTATTTTATTTTTGAAGAAACTTAAGCAAGCACAGGAAATTTAAGAAACATTTTCACTATCACTCAGCTCTGAGTTTCAAAGACGGAATTCAAGTACAGACTTTTTGTCTATTCCCTTAATTATGACTGTATATTACCTCTAGTATGCAAGGTCACCACAGATTATAAACACAGTGGGTAAAGAACTGGAACGCTATTCATTGGATTATGCACATCACCCCTTGAACAATAGCTGCAACACTGGGGACACAGCAGATATTTGTTTATTATATTGAGGTATATGGGGAGTCTGGGTTATTACTTTAAATTTGTTTATTAAAAATTTTGTAATGGATGTTTCTAAGAGTATGTAATATGAAATACCTAAAAAAAAGCAAAAGATATTATTAGGATTCACTAAAGAAATAAAAACACATTAAAATTATTATAAGAGCAGACTTGAGGGAAAGAAACATCATTGAAGGTGTATATATGGTTGAAAATTTTTATAATGATGTATTTGAGCAGTCTTTTTTATCATTATATTAAAATATGATCAATATATAAAAATATATTAATAATTAATTTTTTCATAAAACTGTGAATAAAAAATTTAAATGCACTCTTAAGAAAGCAGTACATGAATCAAAATATAAATTATTTGAGACCTCTCAAAACTATCAGACCATTGTGGAATCTCATAGTCATTTTCACAGTCTCTGTCATTTTTTACTTATGTCAAATGTATAATTTAAATGGTGCAAAATCTATACTGATTTAAAAAACATCAAAGGAGTTTATTTTCTTTCTTATGATGTATAATTAATCCCAGTATGAACATATGTGAAATATATTTATACAAAAGGATCTTATTCAAAATTGATATTTGATTATTTTGGAAAAATATTTATTTTAAGGACAGTAAAATTAGTTATAAATATATAATACATTGTACAAGGAACTCTACTTTAACTCATCTCAATTTTCCTAAGCATCATTTACAACCCACTGAATGAAAATACTTTAATAGAAATATCTTCTAAATTATATATTTCAAAATAACATGTTATGTATTACATGGTATCAAAAACAGAAATAAAAGAGAAAGAAAAATGAGAGGACAAAGCAAAAGTTTTCTTGTCTGTTATGCAAAATATTATGGTAATGTTAGTGTATGTTTACAATGCATCCATTCACAAGGAGGGGAACACAATGATTATAAGAATTAAAAGGAATTTTGATGTCGAAGAAGGATGGAAGAGAAATAAAAATATCAGGTTTTGCTGCACAATAATCAATCATTAACTCCTAGTGAAACAGAATAAAATATGCATTCATTTTAAATTCGTGTGGGGGTAGATGGGCATCTTTAGGTTGAGCTCAACTGGGCGGTGGTAGAGCAACTTTGCTAAAACTTTCTTTATTGTGGGTCCTGTACTGAAGGGCCAGCAACTACCCATGGGAAGCTTTTCTCGTGGCAATAACAGAAATACAAAAGTGCATGCATGCTAGTAAATTTTAAATTCTGTTTGAAAGAATTTTTAAACTCTAGATAAGCATTGAATTGCATCAAGTTATTTTTCTGCAAAACTAAGTTTGTCAGATGATTTTTCTGCTAATTTAATTTCTACTGTTCATTCACATTGTAATAATAATATGAACCAGATTCAACATGATATAATGTCCTTTTTAAAAATCTATTGCTCAATTCCATTTGCTAGTATTTTGCTGGTAATTTTTGTGTCTTATCTCATAAGAGAGATGGCTTATAGATTTCATTTTCTCTATTATCCTTTGTGGAATTGGGTGTCAAGGTTATGTAATCTTTATGACTTTAGAATATTTGAATAGCATAGCATTCTGAGCTAGTAAAATTACAAGCGCCGCACAGAATCACATGTTAAAATCACCAGTATAAAGACTTATTTTGTTTCCAAAATTTATATTTTCTAATATTATTCTTCAAATTTGTATAAAGTCCACTAGGATTAAAATTTTTAAAGATTTTTTGATCTTTAAGAGTGATTCCCCTTTAACAGCAGAAAAGGCAACAAACACATTTATAGCATGGCAAAAAACTACAAGCAAAATTGACTGACTGATTATGTAATGACCTCTTCTCTTTCACCTGCTCTAATTCTGATCCCTGAAATGTCAGCCTAACTTTGGACTCTGCCTCTTGGCATTTCTGCCTCTTATTTTCATTTTGAGTATAATTTGACTCCACAAATAATATATCTATGTTGACTAATTACTAACTTCCACAGAAGAATTATATTCTTTCTCCTTTCCTGACTTGTCTAGTTTTATGTTTTCTTGAAATTTGGGATTTGTTTTCTATATTAAAAAAATATGTAAAACAGACATATATGTATGTTATATGCATATAACAATATATGTGTATTTGCTACATGCATATAAGAATATATATATATAAAGTGTGCATGTGTATGTATATATGTCTGTGTGCAAAATTCTGCAAAAGATTCCCACGTGGAAATCCTAGTAAACCTATACTGCAATGACAAAAAGCCACTAGTCACAGTGGACTATAAAGAAGGTAGGAAGATTAATAACATTGAAACAGAAGTAAAATTTGTAGGTGATGAAAGTGGTCTGTGTCTATATCAATACATGGGTGTACACATTTATCAAAACTCACCAACTCTAAACATAAGTACATTTTATTGTTTGTAAGTTGCACTTCAATAACGTTAATTAAAAATGGAAAATGTTTCTATTTTGGGGTTTATTCACTAGTAATGCACCAGAAGCTGTAGTCAAACTAGTGGCAGTATTCTTTGAGGTATACAGCATGTTATGGAAGAAATCCATTAATGTGAAATTAATAAACGATGTCCCTCCCCTGCTTTTTTTTTTTTTTTTTGAGATGGAGTCTTACTCTGCCACCCAGACTGGAGTGCAGTGGCCTGATTTCAGCTCATTGCAACCTCTGCCTGCTGTGTTCGATCTATTTTTCTACCTCAGCTTCCTAGCTGGGATTTGGGATTACAGACATGCACCACCACGCCTGGCTAATTTTTGTATATATATATATATATATATATTTTTTTTTTTTTTTTTTTTTTTTTTTTTTTCTTAATAGAGATAGGGTTTCATCATGTTGGCCAGGCTGGTCTCGAAATCTTGACCTCGGCTTCCCAAAGTGCTGGGATTACAGGTGTGAGCCACTGCCTGGACAAAGATGTCCTTTTTTAAAAACTTGTCATTAATAGACGACTTCTCTAGGTAGCATTGATTAATAAATTTTATTTGGCCAACTTCATACTCATGGCATTTGTAGTAATGGAATTCAATTGAAGTTAATTTGGGTAGGATATTATGAAACTTTATTGGAAAATATTGCCTCATTCAGGGAGGTTGACTTGTCGTCCATAGATTATTTCAGCATAAAATCATTCCCATTAAAAAGAATAGCTAGCTTTGTTGGATGTGTGATTACCAACATAGAAAATTGTAAGCACACCTCACCTTTTCAGCCCTTGGCACAATTGATTAACTTTCTAAACTAATTACTATCCACCAGCTAATATGTCAGCCGTCTAGGTTTACCTACTATTGAAGACAAACCAGTGACTTCAGAAAATATACTCCCATTTGTATATGATTAAAATATATAGACTGTGTAAACCCAATTATTCTTGAAACATAAAGGATACATTAAAATCTCTTAGTACAACTGATACTATAGAGATTTATCAACGAGTCTACCATGCAATTTAGCATGCAAGAACATAGGCCAGGCAGAATGTAAGAAAACAAGATAGCTCACAAAAACGACATTCCACACAGAACACTTATTCTTTCCGTCTTTAGGTTGCTCTTTTAAACTAGAGGTCAGCAAACTTTATACAGAACCAGAGAGTAAATATTTTATGCCTTGCAGGCCATATTTTATTTGTCACAACTACTAAACTCTGCCATTGTAGCATGAAAGCGGTCAAACAAAAATTACTTTATTTTCAGGCTTTCCTTCCAGAACTTATTTTCTATCCCATGTTTTGTGTGTGTGCGTGTTTATTTCAGTTATATATTGGTTTTCTTTTCACAGTGGAGTGCTAGTAACAAATTACTGAATGTAGCTGTGTTCCAATAAGAATTTAGCAGCAAAAGTAGGAGACTGGCCATAGTTAGCTCCTAGGCCATAGTTTACTGAACTCTGTTATAAATTTTCATTAGAAAACTAATGGTACTCAAACATTCTACTGGGCCAATATCCTTTCTGCTTGCCTCCCATAAATTTAGAAATATTTACAGATTATTTTAGTACCAGAACTGATAAATCAATGATGTTGCAATTATAGAAGCTATGTTCCATTCCTTATTAGTAAAATAAATTAAGAAATGAGTTTAGGAAATAGGTAATTATACTTTATAAAATGATGAGGTGAATTTTTATGACTGAGAAGTGTTGCAATCTCCAAAGTGTTCTCCAATACATGGCATCTCTTAATTTCAACCATATTCTTTAGATATGAGAAATATACCTAAGGGATCAAGATAAAAATGAAAATGTCAAATACAGTTTTGACAGAGATCAGGTAGAAGGACACAGCTTAATGAAGAAACCAGATGGTTCTGCTAAGTACACATGAGAATTAAATATATTTATCCACCTTCAAAAAGTGTCACTTGATGTAATGTGGATTTGCCCTTTTGGAGCAGAGCAAAGCAGGATCTCCATCTATATGTACTTAACTGCAAGAAAAAGGAGGCTTGAGATGAGATAAGCATGCCTAGCTACCCCTTCCAAATTTGCATATCTAAGCATTCTTTTTACCTTTCAGAATCAAGAGTGATTATAAAGGAAGACAGACGTATTCCCACTAATAAATGAGATTAAATATCTTATTTAGTACTAATATATTTGACTTTCTTCTTTGACAAGGACACTATTTTCAATATCTGAACTTCAAAGACTGCTGTTTGAAAGTTACGTGTTTAGTGAATTTTTCAAAAATGATTAATCTCTGGTGGATTCTAAATACCTCTTTTCTATCATTACATTCATAGTCAATAGGCACATCAATAACATTTTATTTTCATGACTATACACTGCTGATTGTAATGCACTCATTAGAGATTTATGTAGAATAACATTTGATTCCCTAAAATATTCTACTCTAATGTAAAACTAGTTGAGTTCTGATTTCTGCAATTCTGGAGGGCTGTCAAAACATAATTTTTTTTCTCATTGTTGTGTTAAATAGTACTTCTCTTTTATACATTCTGAAATTTGATTAGTAAACTATGCATATTATAAAAGTTAGAAATAATAAATAAGATGTCCTAATTTTATGCTGATATGTGGATTAGATAAATAATATAAACATTTTCCAAGTTAAATGTCTAACTTTAACTTTAAACATGTAAAGTAGATATATCTTATAAATAAATACATTTTATTGCTTTTATTACTTTTCCTCCTGCTTAAAATATAAACAATTAAATCAAAATAACCCTCAGAAAACAGACTGGCAGAAGATCCAAAAGAAAATCTTGGAAGTAAATTAAAGAAATTAAATTTTTTTTTGGAATGCATGTAAGGGAGTTCATATTTTTGCCTTAATTAATCAACATTAAGCATTATTTGGATATCAAATAACATTTATATGTTTACAGAGTTTCTTTTCTAAAAACCTATAATTAATCTTGAAATCTTATTAAATTATTTCACATATTTTATTCTTCAAAAAATCTTGACTTTTATTTTCTCACCAAATTGTACTAATTTAAAACCTCAACCAGTAGTACATAGTAATCTCTAATGCTTCACACATTGTCTAGCATTTGTTATGGTCAGTATTTTAAATTTTAAATTTTAGCCATTATAACATTATAATGCTGTCTAGATGAGGGTTTGCTTTGTGTTTATTGGTAACTAATGAGATAGATGCTTTTTAATATGCTTCTTAATCATTTTGATAGTTTCCTTCGTTTGTCCTCCTTACCATTTTGCTTAGATCTTTTACATTATTTTCAAACAGACATGTATATTTTTGGTTTTGACTTTTATCTGTGTTTGCATTGTGTCTGGATCTGAAAAGTTTATTGAAGCCTAAATTGACTGCCTTGACTTGGATGTTTGGCCTTGCTTTTTTGACAAAGCTGTCAGTTCTGACACCATTTTCTTCCTCAAATTCTGGCACTGATTTATTCTTGTTTGATTAGTCAACATGTTCATCCATGCCTACGAGGATACCTCTCATATTCTACAGGCTCAAGATCCATTTACAACGTTTCCACAGTCTGACCCTTACCATGCAATGTCAACAAGACCCAATCTAAATCTACTCCACTTATTTTGACTTCTTTGCTTTGTTGTTTTAATTATATTTCTTGGCTTTGATATTTGATTTACATGGTCAAAGGTGTTTAAATTTTTGACCTTGTATATTAGTCTTAATTAACCTTACTTTGCACCAAGAGATTCCATTTGGCTGGGGAGATAACCCTACTTCCTTATCTTTGCACGATTGCTAACTTAACTTCCCACAGTGATCAAACATGTTTTACCCAATAAAAGTCAAATATTATACTAAAATAATTTTAAAACAATGTCAGAATACAGAGTCAGGGAATGAGTAAAAAATGGTTATTGTGATATAAATAAACTATCTGATTTTAAAAAGTAATTTTAGATTATATACATATTTCTTTCTGACACCTATTGTAACACTACTGATAAATAAAATAACAAAATTCAGGACCCAAGCTAATGAAGGTGCCACCACATTCAACATGTGGGTCCGAGGTCACTCTGGGGGTCATTTCATTTCAGTCACCTGAAGGGGAAGGAGATCAAATGAGCATCTGGGAGATTTCATAAACCAAATAAGAAAGTAGAAGATAGCATTTCCCTATGGTGGCCAGCCTTGAGAAAGGCCTCAGTGATCTCTGCCTCCTGGTATTCACAATAATGTATTGGTCCCTTCCATACTGAACGTAGCTAACCTGTGTAACAAGTAAGATATTGCAGAAAAGAGAGTATGAGACTTCAAAAACTGAATTTTACTCTCTTGAATCACTTGAAGGATATCCAAATAGCACCATTGACAGGGACATGTAACCCAAAACAAAAGCTTTTCTGCTAAAAGCCGAGCCATCATGGAAGTGGATACTCAAGCCCTGGACAGGCCTTCAGATGACTGTAGATTCAGGCCTCACCTTGACTGCAACCTCATAAGGGACCCTAAGCCACAACTATTAATTAATACACTCCTGAATCCTTATCTTTCAGAAATTATAAATTAATAAATATTTGTTGTTTTAAAAAGAGAAAATGAAAAGAAGAAAACAAGACTCTGACGTTTCAGTCATTCTGTTCACAGAGAAACAAAATAAGAATTCTCTCTACTGCTCTTCAGTGATTAATACTGGATGCTAAAATTGAGAAAAATTATTTTGTCATAGGTTATTACATTTTCAATTCAATAAGTTGTACACAGTCTTAAAAAAAGATAAGAAATTTGTTTTTAAGGAGTGAAGCATTTTACTCATTTTATCTCGAAACAAGTAAAATTTTGAAATCATTGAGTTTTAGTAATCTTAGCCCTGTGTTTGTTCTCCCAGGCTCACAATATCTTGATTAAATTATCTGAAATGGTAAACTACAAAATTATTGTAACATAATGATAAATATATAGTATATATATAATAGTATATATAACATATATAATGTAACACATATATAAAATGTTATATATATATAAATATTCTTCTCATCATTCTTTTGAATAGGCTAGCTCCATTGTGCACATACTTATTATGTATTAATCGTTACTAATAAAACACATAGTAGTAACAGATGATAAATTTCGAGTCTAATAATTGAAAAATTGCTAGTTATCTTTTATATTCCTGTAATAATTTTTTCGTTTCAGATTATATTATTAATTTTATGAAATGCAGCACACTGTTTACCAGTGGAAGAGTCCCATTCTAGGACAAAATGTTATATATGAGTTTTTTAGGCCCAACCATAAAAAAATTATGATGAGGTAGACCTCATGGGGGCAGGCTGCCCTCCCCAGACCAGATGTGCTACACAGTCAGTGCATTACAATTTTCTGGAGGAAACTGCATAGACAAAGATTCATATCAAATTTGCTCTCTGCCAACTATGCTCATATACATATTTGCACTCCTAGCGCAAGTGCCTTCGTTTTGAGGCCTCTTTTTATGAACTTGGCTGAGGCAGTTTGACCCTACTTTGATTCAGTACTTACCCATTTTAATTGACTCACAGTTCCACATGGGGGAAGGCCTCAGGAAATTTATAATCATAACATAAAGTGAAGGGAAAGCAAGCACCTTCCTCACAAGGTAGCAGGAGAGAAAAGTGAGCAAATGAGGGAAAATTACCTTATAAAACCATCAGATCTCAAGAGAACTCACTCACTATCATGAGAACCAACATGGGGAAAATGCCCCAAGATCCAATTACCTCTCTCTCTTGACATGTGGGGATTATAATTCCAGATGAGATATGGGTGGGGACACAGAGCCAAACCACGTCATTCTACCCCTGATCCCTCCCAAATCTGAAATACTCACATTTCAAAACCAATCATGCCATCTCAACACTCCCCCAACGTCTTAACTCATTTCAGTATTAACTCAAAAGTCCACAGTTTAAAGTTTTATCTGAGACAAGGCAAATCCCTTCCATCCATGAGCCTGTAAAATCAAAAACAAGTTAGTTACTTCCAAGATAAAATGGAGATACATGCATTAGACAAATGCTCCTATTCCAAATGGGAGAAGTTGGCCAAAACAAAGTGGCAGGCTCCAAGCAAGTCTAAAATTCAGTGGGGTAGTCACTAAATCTTAAAGAACCAAAATAACCTCCTTTGACTCCATGTCTCACACCCAGGTCATGCTGATGCAAAGGGTGGGTTCCCACAGTCTTAGACACCTCCACCTCAGTGGCTTTGCAGGGTACAGCTCTCATGGCTGGTGTTCAGTGTCTGCAGGTTTTTCAGGTGCATAGGGTAAGCTGTTGGTGAATCTAAAATTCTGGGGTCTGGAGGATGGAGGCCCACTTCTCACAACTCCACTAGGCAATGCCCCAGTGGGGAGTCTGTGTGGGCTCCAACTCTACATTTCCTGTTTGCACTGCCATAGCAGAAGTTCTCCATGAGGGCTTCACCCCTGCAGCAGACTTCATCCTGGGCATCCAGGTGTTTCCATACATCCTCTGAAACATAGGCAGAGGCTCCCAAATTTTAATTTTTGACTTCTGTGACCTGCAAGCTGAAAACCACATGGAAGCCACCAAGGCTTAAGGCTTGCACCCTCTGAAGCAACAGCCCAAGCTCTACCTTGACCCCTTTTAGTCACAGCTGGAGCTGAAGAAGCTGCCATATGGGGCACCACGTCCCGAGGCAGCACAGAGCAGAGGGGTCCTGGGTCCAGCCCAACAAACTATTTTACCATCCTAAGCCTCTAGGCCTTGGATGGAAGGGGCTGCCACCAAGATCTCTGACATGCCCTAGAGACATTTTCCCCATTGCCTTGTTGATTAATATTGGACTCCTCATTTCATATGCAATTTTCTGCAGTAGTCTTGAATTTCTTCCCATAAAGTAGGTTTTTCTCATCAGGCTACAAATTTCCCAAACTTTTATACTCCGCTTCCCATTTAAGCATAAGTTGCAATTTCACATTATCTCTCTCACATTCAAAGTTCCACAGATCTCTAGGGCAGGGGTAAAATGCTGCAAGTCTCTTTGCTAAAGCATAGCACCAGTGACCTTTGTTCCAGTTCCCAAGAAGTTTCGTATTTCCATCTGAGACCACTTCAGCCTGAACTTCATGGTCCCTATCACTATCAGCATTTTGGTCAAAACCATTCACCAAGTCTCTAGGAAGTTCCAAACTTTTTCACATCTTCCTGTCTTCCTTTTGAGCCTTCCAGACTGTTCCAATCTCTACCTATGACCCAGTTCCAAAGTCGCTTCTACATTTTCAGGTACCTTTATAGCAGTACCCAAATCTCCATGGTACAAATTTACTGCATTAGTCCATTTTCATGCTGCTATAAAGATACCCTTGACTGAGTCATTTGTAAAGAAGAGAGGTTTAATGGACTCAGTTCCACATGGCTGGGGAGGTCTCAGGAAACTTACAGTCATGGCAGAAAGTGAAGGGGAAGAAAGCACCTTCTTCACTAGGGAGCTAAAGAGAGAAGCCAGCAGGAAAACTGCCTTAGAAAACCATCAGGTCTCTTGAGAGCTCACTCACTGTCACAAGAACCAGCATGGGGGAAACTGCCCCCATGATCCAGTCACCTTCCTCCCTCAGCACGTGGGGATTACAAATCAAGATGAGATTTGTAATACTAGAAGTAAATAGAGAGTGGTTACCCAAAGGAAAAAAATGTGGAAAATATATCCTAAAAAGGTATTAACATAGTAGTTGCATCAGAGTACATCCCCCACTCCGAATAAGATACTGTGTGTCTCATTACTATGAGTTAAGAGGTAGAAGACAGAAATTTGAATTAGAATAGAGGTTTCCAGTTAAAATGTCTTACTCAGTGGTATAGGAGCAATTTAGGATGAAATATGGTCTTTGCTTCTCATTAACCTACCATTTTGTTAAAGGCAGACACAGAATTAAGACAAAAATAATATTCTGGACTATAATAAATTTTGGAGTCACAATACATTTAAAAATATATATTTCTTGGTTGGGCACAGTGGCTCACTCCTATAATCCCAGCACTTTGGGAGGCCAAGATAGGTGGATCACCTGAGGTCAGGAGTTCGAGACCAGTCTGGCCAACATGGTGAAACCCCATCTCTACTAAAAATACAAAAATTACCTGTGTGTGGTGGCACATGCCTTTAGGCCGAGCTACTCAGGAGGCCGAGGCAGGATGATCACTTGAACCCAGGAGGCAGAGGTTGCTGTGAGGCGAGATCGCACCACTGCACTATACCATACAGAAATTGAATATAAGAGCAATATATATGCCAAAACAACACAAAGAATGTATGTGAGAGTAAAGCTCTCTCAGGCTAAGGTAATGACTTCACATGGGAGAGTAATAATTATAACAATATATTATTGGTTTGAAATGTTAAAAATGCGGCATTTATAACAATAGTGTTAAAAGTTAAGATGTATAGGGTAAACCTATACCAATCAATAAAACACACAGAAACAAACTAAAATGAAACCCTCTAAATATGAAAAAACGTTAAAATGCTACATTAGAAAATATCCACTTAATGCAAAAGAAAAGAAGGAATATATATATACACATATACATATATATAGACATGAGACTTACAGAAAATAAGAAGTGAAATGACAAACATAAATCTGACATTATCAATAATTCCATCATATGTGAACTGATCAAGTCAATTAAAAGTCAGATAGTATCGGATTTGATAAAATAATATGATTCAGCTGTACGTTGTTTACAAAGAGACACTTTAGATTCAAAGGTACAAAGATTAAAAAAAGGACTAAACAAAAGAAATATATATCACACAAATCACAATCACAAGAAAGCTGAATGGAAATGGGTTATATAGCTAGTGTTAGACAACATGAATATGAAACCACAGCAAAAAACAATTTTTAGTAATGAAGAGGAACATTTCATAATTATAAAATAGTAAACCCATCAGGAAGGTAAAATTATAAACATATATACATCTATCAACAGAGCATAAAAATACATGAATTGAAAATTGACAAAATCAAGTGAGAAGTAGACAATTCAGTATTATAAGTTAGAGATGTTAATAGCTCACTTTCAATAATTCATGTAAAAATTAGACAGAATATCAAAAATTAAACAGGAGACCTAAACCATACTGTAAGCCAACAGTATTAACAGACATTTAGGGAACACTAACAAAAGAATATCCATTCTTCTCAAGGGCTCATAGCCATGTGCCAGGATATACTGTGTGTTATATACTATATGTTAGGCCATTAAAAAAAAAAAAGAGCAACCTAAGTACATTTCAATGGGCAGAAATAATGCAAAGTATGCTCTATGACTACAATGGAATGGAATTAGAAATAGGAAACAAAAAAAAATCGAGAAGCTTACGAACATGTGGTAATTAAGCAACACCCTCTTAAATAACCTATGAGTCAAGAAAAAGTAAAAAATATAACCTTATGTGAATAAAAATGAAGACATAAGAAACAACAATTAGTAAGATGTAGCTAAAGCATGCCTAGAGAAAAAAAAAAAAAAAAAAACAAAAAAAAACAAAAGACAATAGCTGTGAATGTCTGTATTAGTAAAGGGGAAAGATCTTAATAACAGAAACTTCCACAAAAAATCAATGGAAAGAGAAGAGAAAACTGAACTTAGAGAAAAAAATAACAAAGCAAATATTAAAGATTAGATCAGAAATTACTAAAATAGATACTAGAAGAAAAGAAGAGAAAACTTCATGAAACAAAAAGTGGATTATTCGACACGATGAAAAAAAGCACAAACCTTTGGTCATGATGAAAAGTGACAAAACTTTTTGACCAAGAAAAATAGAGAGATGACTCAAATTACTAGAATCAGAAGGAAAAGAGGTGACATTACTGCTGACCTTACATAAATACGAAGGATGACTAGCGAAAACCATTAACAATCTTATTCCAGCACGTTAGGTAACTTTAGCATAATTAAACTAAAAAAACATAGAGTAAAACCATTCATTAAAAAAAATTGAGTTAACTAAGAACTTAATGAATTTGTAATTATTTATTATATTTATCAAAAATAAGATGATCTGAGATGTGTTTTCTCATTTTAATAAAAACTAGAATATTGGACAAAACATATAGGAAAAAGATTCAGTCGTTGGACAACAGGCAGCACAAGATGTGGTTTTTGAGAAAAGAGAAACAAGGTAAGCCCTATCATCTCCACAGATTTCATCTTGAATAAAGTTCTGTACTGCAATGCAGGGAGGAGGAACACAGGCAGAAAATGGTAATCTTGTTGAGTTGAGACTGATGCAGTGATTTGAAGAAATCAAAGTAACTGAAACTTCTGATGAAAAATACCAGAGAAGAGATTATGAAAGGTAAGTGATTCATAAACCTCTATAGAGTATTCTCTGATTGTTTTTCTAAATATTAGTCTCTGCATATGTAGGGTAAAATTCCATGAGCTCAGACAATTGCCAGGCAGCTATACGATGAACAATCGTCAGAGTTCACACTGAGATTGGAGACATTTGATTTCCATGTGACCCGAGTAAGGAGATCAGACTGAATACTTGCCGAATTCTTTAGAGACATCAGAAGACTTATGTCTTATGAGTAGGATTAAATAACTTCTAGATAAATGCCTACCTTATTAAAATGTGTGACAGTTTTTTAAAAACCTGCAAATTCTTTGAAAATTTTCCCATTAACAAGTGTGGACTATGCCCACCATAAAAGCTTTTCTGTAATCAATATAATGTAGCCTTAGTAGCTCACTTATAACAAAAACGTAGCATACATGATGAAAAAACACCTTGTTTCCTTGGTATGTTCATTCTATCTAGAGGCAACCTAGACATCATGTAAGAAGTTTGACTAATTTGGGACCATCATGCCAAAGAGGCCACATCTAGATACCTCAAGTATCAATCTCAGTTGATTCCCCAATAGAAACCCAGCCGTATGAGTGAGCTACCTGGGATGTCCAATTAAAAAGACTCCTCAAAAGAATACAACCCTGAGCAATATTTGCAAACATTACATGAGTAAATTCAATTAATAATTGCACAACAGAATCATTTCTGAATTTCAGGCCAACAGAAGCAATGAGCATAATAAAATGGTAATTTCATACCACCAGATTTAATTTTTTATGTGAAAGCAAGCTTATTAGGAAAGTAAAGGGATAAAGGAATAGCTGTTCTATAGGCAGAGCAGCCCACTACATTTCAGAGAGTTTTGTTATATAACAACAGAAAATGAAACAATGTATAAATATGAGCCTTGAAAGTATCAAGTTAATGAGTTGATTGCAAGTAACTCCATGGCAGATTTTTAAAATCTCTAACAATACTTAAATAAAGTAAACATACCTAGCTTTTGACAATGAACAAATCGTACCCGACATGCAAAAATTACTAGACATGCAAAGGAGCAGGAATATTTCACTTGGAATCAGAAGAACCTGTTAATAGAAATAGACCCTAAAATATCAAGCATGGTGAAAAAAAGCAGGTAGGAGCTTTGAAACATGTATTATAAATATGCTCAATATTTTTTTAAAAAACATAAATAAAACAAGGAAAAAAGATGAGCAGTAAAAGAAGATAACCAACTGGAATTTCTGAAAAGAATAAATACATATGTGAAAATAAAAATTTTAGTAAATAGACTAATGATAAAGGGAAAAAATGAGTTTGAAGACAATGGCAATATAATCCATCCAAACTAAAACTCAGAGAAAAAGTAATGAACAAAGTGAATACATAGTGACCTGTGAAACTATACCAAGTAGTCAAACACATGTTAAATATCATTTTAAAAAAAGTAAATGGCAGAAAAATATTTGAAGAAATATGACCAAAATTTTACACACTTATTGAAAAATATAAACCTACAAAACAATCCCAAGCATAATAAACACCAAGAATTGAAAACGAAGAAACTTCACAGGGAAATCATGTCTTAAATCATAAAAGGAAACATTTTAAAAACACCCACCAAAAAACAAACACAAATTATATATAGGAGAAAAATAAGAGCACATATATCTCATTAGAAACTACGTAAGACGAATTCAATAGAATTTTATCAGAGAAAAAATGAAAGTCTAGTTATAGTTTATATTGAGATAAAATCTTCAAAAATAAAATGTAAAGATATTTTTAGGTAGACAAAAGCTAAGCCCATTTTTGTAAGAGTTTTAATACAAGAAATAAATAATTAAATTTATTAGATAAAAATGTAATTTATGTGGACACTTGGATACATACAATGATGAGGACAAAAATGGCAAATGTGTGGTTGAATATAAAATATTTACTTTCCTTTATAAATTTGTAATGCTTAAAGCAAAAATAATTTACTGTTGTATTTATAAACTATGTACGACAGCAGTGATATAAAGGACATGGAGGGAGAAAAGAAAGTATATGGCTGTAAGGCAGTGTAATATTACTTTAAGTCAAACTATGAGAAGTTAATGATGCATATGCTAAACCTTTAAGCAACTATTAAAACAAAGTAAAAAACCTAAGGAATTGTAAAGACAAGTTGGAATGCAAAAAGAAGACAGAGAAAGAGAAAATAAAAAACAACAAATGGAACAAATAACAAAAATTTGCCAGGTAAATGATCGAAACCAACCATACCAAGAAATATACTAAATGTAAATGCTCTGGAACACAAAAAATATGTTGAGATTATCAGTTAGAAACAAACATGACCCAACTTTATACTACCTATAAGGTAAAAACTAAATATAGAGATATAAGTTAAAAGTAAAGAATAAAAAGAGATGAATCATTTCAACACAAAAAAATTTAAAAACAACAAGGCTATACTAATATTATGCAAACAAAATTCAGAACAACAAACATGACAGGTATAAAAGGGAATATTTTATAATTTATAATGCAAATTTTAACATAATAAAGCAATTCATCAAAAAATATTGTGTTTTAAATGTGTAGGCATGTAATGATACTTTCAATATACATGAAAAACAGACAAAAAAGCAAACTCGCAGAATTAAAAGAAGAAATACAAAAATCCACAATTACATTTATATAATTCACAACTCTTTACTCACCAATTGGTAGAACATGTATAAAGGACATTAATAATAATGTACAAATACTGTTTGTATTTTTAAAAGGGTATTTTAAAAACACTATTTGCCCACATTTTCTATTTAACATATATAAAACATATACAACATTACATCAACAAATGTAGAGTATAGATCCTCTTTAATTACATATAGAATATTAATCAGTATAGGTCATAAATTGAGTCATCAAAGACATCATAATGAGATTAAAAATGATAAAAAATTGCAGTGTGTGTAGTGTACCGTGACCATAATGGAATTCATATAGAAGTGGAAAAAAAAAAAAAACTAGTGAAAAATCCCAGACATTTGGAAATGAAAAATACAATTCAAAGAAGTCATGTTCAAAAGTAAATGGCAAATAAAATCTTTAAAATATATTTTGATATGAATGAAAATAAAAACATGCATATCACAATGAGATGCAGATAAAGCAGTACACGGAGAGAAGTCCACAGTTTAACATTTGAACTTTAAATAGGTGTGGCCTCTTTCATGACTAACTGTACTAGGACATGTTATATATGACATGTGTATTCATAGATTCTGGCATGTGCAGGTGTCCTGGGACCAATCTGCTGGAGATATGGAGAGCTGACCATATAAGATTTAAAATAGTTGCAACTCTACTTAAGGACTATATTCTAGAACCAAACATGTGTCTCTCATTTGTTAAGATAATTTACTATGTAAAGAATAACCAGAATTGGTAATATGCCTCTGTACCAGAGAATAAGATAATTCTATTCCTGAAGGAGCAAAATGTTTATTTAGCTCACTATAAAAAATTAAATAATCCACAAAATGCCATCTCTGAGCTGAGATAGTTTGTGTCTAACCAGTCTTGTCACTCCTTAGTACAGGTTCCAAATTGGAGTGGCTCAGTAATCTGAAGCTATGTCTAGACTGCCTTCTGGAAAGCATTGTTGTTTTCATCCCTTTATTATTCTTTAAACCATTTGCCATTTGTCCCAAGAATACGCACCAGCAGCATTTGCAACTTCAGCATTTACCCTGAGATAACTTTCCATGAAACATCTTACTTTGATAATTATTTTTGCATTGCATTGCATTAGTATATTGACTCTGGAAACAAAAGACATCATTATGTTTATAGCATCTTGTTTTAGTAGTAGTATTTTCATTTACAAAATATAGTAATTCTTGATCACCGAAAATGTCAACTGCTAGAAAACGTAGCATTACTATTTGTGATATTAACATTGTTCTTGAGCAGTTGTTGGCCGAAGATTCATTTGATGAATCCGATGTTCCAAAATAGTTGATTCTGATGATTCTGACATTAGTTCTGTTTAGAAATAACTCCAAGATATTATATTTTATTTCTACATTGAAAATCTGTCATATTTGCTTCAGCCTCAAAGAGCAAGTTTACGTAAAACCAAATGAGTGCTGTCAGTGAATTGTACTTTTTTGTCTAAATGGAAAATTGGTTAAAGATAAATACACTTGTTGCTGGAGAAAGCGTACTGTTTCTCAGCAATTTCTTAATATAATTGCAACTTCATATCTATGGTAGAGCAGAGTGGACATTACAAAATCTGTTAACCAATGCATTCAAGTGTAGAAACACCAGAAGTAATGAACTTGTTTAGAAGTCTGGGCATTCAGCTAAAATAAGTTGGTAGTAAGTTAGCCAAGAAATAACCATGACATGAAATAAAATAGACAATGAGGACAAAGGAGACTAGACAGGTTTCAGAGAGATTTAGAAGTTTGATGCAGTAAGACTTAAGGATCAATGTATTATTAAGAATGAGTGATAAGAAAGTATGTAAAGTAACTTTGGACTTTCTGTCTTAAACCACTAAATAAGAGATACAAGGTGAAGAATAGTGTTAGAAAAATCAGGAATTCTTTCCTGTGCTTTTGGAAATGCACCAAGTATTGAGATGTTAGAATTAATAGCAAGTATCTCTTTAACTGACAAAATTTAATTAAACACAAGTTGAGCCTATTTTTTATCTTACTAATGTTACAGAAGTCTATTTAATGTTTTTCCAGCTCAATTTTATTTACCGTCAAAAATCTTCCTTTGAATTTATAAAATGTACCACTTCATACTCTCACAGATTTACTGTATTGTCTTGCCTCACTATCCTTTAATCTTTTGCCTTTTACTTGTCACACTTATCTTTTCCTATTTAAAGTGTGTATGTGCTTATATACTTTAACCTGAATACATGATTATAGGAATGTCAGGAAATAGTTCTATATCTGAATGTCAGTGATTTAATATTTATATCCCTTGCAATGCTTTCTCAGTGGATTTTAATATATTTTGTTTAACAAATGGCTGAGTAAATGAATAATGAATCTTCTATCAGGAGAATATAGAGAAAAAAAGGACATTGTATGCTGTAATCAACAGACATTTAAATAAAAATTTGTGATGAATAACTTTCAACTAGATGTGGTTTCAGTCCCATATAACATCTAAATATTTTTTATAATAGCTACAAAATTACCCTTAGGTAAATTATTCAACATAAACGATTAATTATTACAAATAAATTTAAATAAAGATATTTTCTCTAGGCATACATCTTGCTTCTCAAATGATAATTACTGAAATCTTTCTAACAGGATAAAATTTCTAGACGGTATTCATGTATACCTGTACTAAATAAGTATATTCTCTTTGAAAATTAAAAAAAAAAACTTAACAATAAAATCAGTTAATATGCTTTGAAGAAGTTATTTTGAATAGAAATTTTTTCAGAAGAGAAATTAGCAAGAGTTCTTTTGTTATGTTGCTTTTTTAATATTTATAAATATGTACTTAATCTAAAAAGTTCTTTGTTAAATATATATGGGAAGAGTAAGCTACTAATATTTTGAGTAATGGGATTTAAGGCCATAAATTTAAACATACAATTTCCGGTAGAAGTAATATAAACTCATATGCTCTTGCATGGGAATTTCTGTGATGTTGAAAATGTTTCATATATGTGCTGCCCTGTGTAATAAAAAGTTAATCTCCATCTAATTATCCACATGTGGTTTGTGACCATCATATAGAAAAGTAAAGGAAAGATGAATAAATTTTACTCAATATCATCTAAAAATGAATCATCTACTTTTAGATTTTTATAATAAGAAATTATGACAGGGATCATAAAAGACTAGGTTGGGAGAGCCAGTCTTTTCACAGGGTATGTAAATGGCACACCTCGTTCAACCAATCCACTGGACCCTATGTAAATCAATCACTGGCTCCTCAGGCCTCTGTAGGAAATTGATTGTGTTCTGTCCCAAAACTGGAGACCCTCTCAGGGCTGTCCTGCTTCCTCAGCATGAGGAAGCGTTCTCTCTCTCTCCTTCTTTGTCTATTAAACTTTCCACTCCTACACCTGCTCCTGGTGTGTCCATGTCCTGAATTCTTTCTCACACGAGACAGAGAGCCAGGGTATATACCCCAGACAATGGAGCTGTTTCAGAACCAACAGGCAAGAAAGATAAATAAAGGACACCCAAACTGGAAAGAAAGAAGACAAATTGTTCCTGTTTTAAGGTGACATTTAAAAGTAAATTTGAATGTAAAATCAAGATACACAAATCGGTAGCATTTGGAAAGCCAAGAGGAAACTATCTGAAAAAGAAATGAATAATTAAATCGCATTTAAAATAGGCACAAAAATAAAATATCTAAAAATAAATTCAATCAAAGAAGTGAAAAAAAATCTCTACAGTAAAATTTAAAACACTGGCAACAGAAATTAAAGAGAACACAAAAAATGAAAAAGTATTTTATGTTCATGGATTGGAAGAATTTAATATCGTTAAAATATCAGTGCTACTAAAGTGATCTACATATTCAGTGCATCTGGATCAAAATACCAATGACATTCTTCACAAAAACAGAAAAAAAGTCCTAAAAATTTTAATGAAATGAAAAAGTTTCCAGATAGCCAAAGCAATCCTAGGCAAAATGAACAAAGCTAAGGTATCATGCTACCTGACTTCAAAATATGCTTCAAAGCTATGGTAAACAAATAATATGCTACTGGCATACAGACAGATACATAAACCAAGGGAAATAACAGAGGTCCAAGAAATAAATCCACATAGTTACAGTCAACTCTTTTTGGACAAAAATGTCAAGAACACAGAATGGGTAAAAGACACTCTTTTCAATAAAATAAATTGGAAAAACTGGATATTCACATGCAGGTGAATTCAAATAGATGTTCATCTCACACCATGTCCACATATCAACTCAGACTGGATTAAGGGCTTACAGATAAAATTTGAAACTATAAAACCACTAGAAGAAAACATAAGGGAAATCTATATGGAAAAAGTCTGGACAATTTTTTTTTGGTTTGTTTGTTTTAATATGATCCTAAAAACAAATATAACAAAAGCAAAATTAAACAAATGGAATTATATCGAACTGAAAAGTTTGTGTCCAGCAAAGAACATAAACAGAGTAAAGATACATCTTTATAGCAGAGAACATCAACAGAGTAAAGAGACATCTTACGATATCAGAGAAATTATTTCTAAAGCACACATCTGAAAAGGGGTTCATATCCAACATGCATAAGAAACTCAAATTACTAAACAATAAGAAAACAACTCAATAATGACAAAGCATCTGACAAAACATATGACTAGCCATCACATATATTAAAATTAAAACCACAGTGAGATATCACTTCATACCTGTGGGAATAGCTATTATTAAAAAGGTGAAAGATAACAAATGTTGATAATGATGTGGAGAAAAGGAAACCCTTATGCATTGTTTGTGGAAATATAAGTTAGTATAACTATTGTGGAAAACAGTATGGAGGTTCTGAAAAAATTAAAAATAGAACTACCATATGATCTATCCATCCTACTACTGGATATATATTCAAAAGGATATGAAATGAGCATATCAAATGGATGTCTGCACTCTCATATTCATTGTAGTGTTATTCACAATCTCCAAGATATAAATTCAACCTAAGTGGCTATCAAAAATAAATTGATAAAGACTATTTGGTATATATACACAAGGCAATAATGTTGAATATTATTACATATGCTGATTGATGTCTCATGTCTCCCTAAAATGTTTAAAATCAAATTTACTCTGACAACCTTGGGCACATGTCATCAGGACTTCCTGATGCTGTGTCACAGGCATGCGTTCTCAACTTTGGAAAATAAACTTTCTAAATTAACTGAGACCTGTCTCACATATTCGGAGTTCACACAGACTTCAGTAAAATGTAGCTATCATGATATTATGCCAGAGTATTGACTGTCATTTTGTATTGCCAATATGAACGTACATATAAAACATCAGAGATAATATTGACAAATTATTAAAATTAATAGGTTAATTTTAGTAAAATTACTTTATAGTTACTCTAAATATAAATTATAAACAGAAAGGAATAAATAATAATTTTAAAAGGCTATTTACAATATTATCTCCAATTTCCAAAAAGTAGAAATAAGTATAAGAAAAATTAATAAGAAAAAAATTTCATGGTAGTATATTAAATCATACCTAAAAATTGACAGATATATCTATTAATTAGTTGGAAACTTTGATGATGTATATACCTAATTTTCCTAAGTGGATTTGTATAGTCAGTAAAAATCTCTACTACCTCAGTTTATTTTGAAGAAATTAAAAAGAATGATTATTTTAAATAAGTCAATAGACTAAAAAAAATTACATTGAAAACAAGGATCAAATTATAAAGAAAAAGAAAATAATCTGAAAGGTTTATCTCACCAGATTACAACACTTTGATAAGTGCTTAACATACATGCAATAGTAGAAAAAGAGACCAATGGTATGGAATTCAGAATTCAGAAACAGACTTATGTGGCTAAATCAATAACAAAACAGAATCCAAGTACTTATTGTCTACACAATAGTCATTTATACTCAAGGACACACGTATGCATTAAGTGACTAGATTTTTAAATATCCCACATAAATGGTAATAAATAGAAACCAGAAATTGTTATGCATATCCTGGACAACGTAGACTTTAAGAAAAAAAACTGTTAACTTTTTTATCCCTGGTTTTGTTAAAAAGTTAGAACCCCTGATTTCACCACTACACAATATATCTGCGTAACAAAATTACATTTGTATCCCACAATTTTACACAAAATTTTGCATTCAAAATACAAATTTAAAACATTAACAATTTAAATATTGCTAGTAAATCAATTACTGGAGTTAATATTTTAGAGATAAAGGTGACAAATAACATATTAGGCATTATATATTTTTGTAATATTTTGTAGGCATTATTTATTACAAGTTAGTTGAAAAATAAAAATTGTTAAAAAGCAATTATTCTCTTTTTAGACAATGTTACCTTTTTCATCTTCTATGTATGTTTAATATACTCATAATTTTAAAATGCAAATGTTTGAAAACTCTTCAATATTGATGACATTCTGAAAAATTAGCCAGCAATGACACTGAAGGATCTGCCATTCTGTGCTCTGGAGGACGGTGACCCTCTTCTCACAGCACCACCAGATGGTGCCCCAGTAGGGACTCTATGTGGAGACTTTGACCTCACATTTCCCTTCTGCATTGCCCTAGCAGAGGTTTTGCATTCGGGCCCTGCCTCTGCAGCAAACGTCTGCCTGGGGATCCAGGAGTATCCATACATATATTGAAATCTAGGCAGAGGTTCCCACACCCCAATTCTTGACTTCTGTGCACTTACATGCTCAATACCACATGGAAATTGCCAAGGCTTGGGGCTTCCACCCTCTGAAGCCACAGTCCAAGCTCCAAGTTGGCCCCTTTCAGCCATGGTTGGAGCAGCTGGGACACTGGGTACCAAGTCCCTAGGCTGCACACAGCACAGGACCCTGGGCCTAGCCCATAAAACCATTTTCTGCTAGGCATCTGGGCCTCTGAAGGGAGGGGCTGCCTTGAAGATCTCTGACATGCCCTGGAGACATTTCCCCTATTGTCTTGGAGATTAACATTCAGCTCCTCCTTACTTATGTAAATTTCTGCAGCGGGCTTGAATTTCTCCTCAGAGAATAGTTTTTTGTGTGTTTTGTTTGTTTGTTTGTTTGTTTTTTGTTTTCTTTTCTATCACATTGTTAGACTGTAAATTTTCTGAACTTTCATGCTCTGCTTCCCTTATAAAACTGAATGCCTTTGACCACACACAAGTCACCTCATGAATGCTTTACTGCTTAGAAATTTCTTCCACCAGATACCTTAAATCATCTCTCTCAAGTTGAAAGTTCCACAAATCTCTAGGGCAGGAGCAAAATGCCACTAGTCTCTTTGCTAAACCATAACAAGAGTCATCTGTGCTCCAGTTCCCAACAAGTTCCTCATCTCCATCTGAGACGAGTTCAGCCTGGATTTCATTTTCCATATCATTATCAGCATTTTGGTTCAAAGCCATTCAGCAAGTCTCTAGGAAATGCCAAACTTTCCCACATTTTCCTGTTTTCTTCTGAGTCCTCCAAACTGTTCCAACCTCTACCTATTACCCAGTTCCAAAGTTGCTTTCACATTTTCAGGTATCTTTTCAGCAACAACCCACTCTGTTGGTACCAATTTATTGTATTAGTTCAATTTCACACTGCTGATAATGACATACCCAAGACTGGGAAGAAAAAGAGGTTTAATTCGATTAGCAGTTCAATTAACTTACATGTCTGGCAAGGCCTCAGAATAATGATGGGAGTTGAAAGACACTTCTTACATGGTGGCAGCAAGAGAAAATGAGGAAGATGTGAAAGAGGAAACCCCTGAAAAAACCGTAAGATCTCATGAGACTTACTACCACTAGAACAGTGTGGGGAAAATCGCCCCCATGATTCAAATTGTCTCCCACTGGGTCCCTCCTGCAACACATGAGAATTATGGGAGCACAACTCAAGATGAGATTTGGGTGGGGACACAGAGGCAAACCATATCACAAACTAATGCTATTAGTAAACTATTACAGATGTTCAAAAGATGGATGTGTAACGTATCCTAAACTTTCAAGTCAAGGTTAAATCATTCTGAGAACTTCAGAAAAATGTATGGGAAAAGGTGATGGTCAAGATGGAAATGCCAGAATGGAAGTAAAAACAGTCACATTTTTATGCTATTTTAAGAAATGTCATCACCTGAAGAAAACAATTAATAATTAATTTTTTCTTCCTAGAAAATCTGTTAAATTGGTTATATAAACAAATGCTTTAAGATATGAAAAATATAATAGAGTTAATCTGCAGCAGCTCATCATACCCTCTACTAACATGAAGCTTTATGATGAGATCTTTAAAAAAAAAAATAAGAGGACTCCTAGCACTGATTTTTATTACTACTAATACCTTAACATACTCTCCCCGTCTCTTTCTATCATTCTTTTACTAAAAGTTCACAAAAGGAAGTTGATCAGAAAAATATCTATTCAGATATTGATAGAAGAGGAATTCTACTGATATTATTTTATTATGATTCAGAATGCAAGCAAAAGACTGATACAAAAACTATTAGGGGTAATTGAGTTCACTGGAAATCCATAATAAAATAATATTAGCATTTTAATATTAGTGTTTTATAGTTTTCCTTATAGAGATGTTTTTACTTCCTTGGTTAAATTTCTTTCTAGATATTTCTTTAGCTATTGTGAATGAAATTGCTTTCTTTATTTCTTTTTCAGCTCATTTGTTATTGGTTTATAAAAATACCACTGACATTTCTGTGTTGATTGTGTATCTCGCAACTTTACTGAATTCATTTATCAATTCTAAGAGTTTCTTGGTGGAATCTTTAGGTTTTTCTGTATATAAGATCATGTTGTTTGCAAAGAGAGACAATTTGACCTTCTCTTTTCCAATTTGGAAGCCATTTATTTATTTATTTATTTATTTATTTATTTTTTCTTGCCTGATTGCTCTGGCTAGGACTTTCAGTACTGTGTTAAATAGGAGTAGTGACAGTGGGCATCCTTGTCTTGTTACAGTTCTTAGAGGGAATGAAGTGTCTCAATTAATGTACAAGAGCTGCTTTGGGCTGCAGAGAGTATATGTAAGGTCATAGTTTTGTAAGGCAACTTGCCTATTCCGTAAGGTTTTGTTTTTGTTTTCAGTAAAAAAGGTGATGTTTTGTCAGGTGTTATTAAAGAAAGCAGCCATCTGCTTAGCAAGGGCCTCAACCTGTAATTCTATATCCATGGTCACCCCGGGGGAAAATATGGCTAGTGGATAAATCCACTAGGATATCCGTTTCTGTGGTGCCTGGTCTTTATACTTCCCAGGTGGTAGAGAGAGTGTCTAAATGAGGAAGAATGCATCTTGGTAGGTAAGGTCAATCCCAGCTGCATCTGGAAGTCCAGTTTTAGGGTAAGGCCAGTCATGCATGCTGCAGACCCATAACCAATCCCAGGGGGGAAGGATAGACCCCACCAGGTAGATGACAGCTACTCTGCCACTTTAGCCACACATTGTCAATCAATTGGAATGTTTGGTTAAATTGTTGATGAGGAAGCCATTCCATATTATCAGTGATAGTTTGGAGTGTGCTGCTATTGTGTCTCCTGATGCATAGTGGTGCACTGCTATTAGACATCGTATGCCATCATGTGTGGCATACCCTACAGTGGGAGTGACATTAAATTGTTTATAGACCAGATGAAAAGATGTTTCTTTGTTTCCTCAAGGGTGGGGAACTCATGGTGAGTGGTACTATAATTATAGAAGGGCAATAAATGAGAACTCTAATCCTAAGTGTAAAAATAACTCCAAGTTCTCTGGTTAATGGCTCGTATACACCATAAACAGCCTATGGTGAAAAAAAAAAAAAAAAAAAAAAAGTAGTTTCCCATAGACCCAATAGTAATTTTTAATTATGGAGGGAAGCTACCATCTGGCCCATTCAGTGAAAATGTTAGCTTTAAGAAAGATAAAGAATGTACTTATGACTATAAAATTAATTAAGAACTTTGTGGTAATAAAAGGGTACTAGTTATCTATATGATTTTTCTTTGTTAGGCACTTTAGATCTTCTCTTGGCTCACCTGACCAAGTGGGCTAGCTGTATGAGGTATTGCGTTGAGGAGGAGCTGTCTTGACCTGAATATGAGGTAACCATGGCTTGATTCCAGCCTGTTTGTCAGAGAAATGAGTGGTCAGCAGCACCTTATGAAGTCCCGTCCACTCTTTGGCTAACTGCTGGTCTGGTCCTTAGTTGTTGCAGGACTATATAGCACCATATTCCCTGGGCAGAAAAGGTGAAGAGGTTCATCCATGGGATATGAGGCCCTGGAAAAAACAGATGCATCATTAGTAATGTATGCCCCAACTGTTGTACGTATTGCTTAATTCTTGATTTGTTTACTAGATCTAAAGGTGGAATTCCCACAAATTCTGGATGGGTCTCCCAAAAATTATTTTTAAAGGGTTCAAACAAAGCTCCCTTTGCAGTACTCTTCTGACCTGGAGTAAGCCAATGGGCAAAACTTTATCCCAGCTTAAATCTGTTACCTGACAGAGTTTTGTCATCATCTTCTTTAAGGTGTGATTATTTTCTCCATCTTTTCCATCAGCTGTGGTCTCAATGATGAATGTAACTACCATTTGACCTGAAAAGCTTGACTTACCTTTTATGTAATTTCAGAAATTTAAAAAAGGGCAATTATCACTTTGTATTGAATGAGAAAGTCTGAATCAAGGAATCATTTCCTTCCATAAAGCTTTATCTTCTACTGTGGTCCTTCCAAACTTGGTGAAGTAAGACACATTCTGAAAATGTGTCTACAAATGTAAGTAGGAAATTTTAATTTCTCCTTGCCATTAGAGTGAGGTCAACCTGCCAGTCTTTAAACGGACTCATTCTCTTGCATTTCACTGTTTCTCTTGGGAGGAGTAAGTAATTCCTTTATAATAATTTTTGGCACACAGATAACATCTCTGTGTGATTTTATGGACTGTTTTTTTGAATATGATGCCATCTAAGGTATGGCCACATCAGGTTAACCGAGATCTCCTTTCCACAGTGTGTCTCTTTATGTAAGTGTGTTACAATTCAAAATACCAAGCATTCAGGGAGCAAAATCACCCCATGAATACTAGCTCCAAAGTGAGCTAGGGTCTGTGTCAGCAAAACCCCAGTTGCAGGCACACTCTTCAATCCACACAATATAATGAGGCTTGAAGTCTGATAAACGTAAATGGGGTATTGAGAGCACTGAGTATTTGTACTCAACTCCCCAACAACTTGCTTTGTAGCTCTTTCTGCTGCTTGATTCCCCTTGGTTATTTGTGAGTCATCTTTGTGATGCTCTATGTAGTAACTAATCAACCTGGACCAATAAAGCAACTGCTTTCAGCAGGGTGAGAATCTCCATCTTGTTTAATATCCACATTACTGAGGTCAGGAGGCCTCTTTCCTTTCAAATGGCCCCGTGAGCATGCATTACCATAAATGTGTGCTTAGCAACAGTGTAAATCTTTACCTGCTTTCCATATGTCAGTTCTAATGGTCTGGTAAGAGCAATTAATTCAACTTTTTGTGCTGAGGTGCCAGTAGGGAAGGACATGGGTCTCTATTATCCTCTCTTCAGTCACCATAGCATACCCTGCTTGGCATCATCCATTTCCCATGAAGTTTATTCTATTGGTGTAAAGCTCCCAGTCTAGCACTTTGGTCAGACAGGTCTGACTTTCTTGAATTAAATGATCAAGAGTTTCCAGACAATTGTGTTCTAGTTCATGGTCAGGATCAGTGGTCAGGAGCAAGGTGGTTGGGTTTAGCTCCATGGTTGCTTGCAAAGTTACATCTGGGATATCCAGAAGGATGGCCTGGCCTGGTATTTGTCCATTCATGCTGACGTAAGCCAAAAGCCTCCCTTTCTGTTCCAGCAAGTTTAGCAACCAATGAGGCACAAATACAGTGATGCATTGTCTCAGGGTAAATTCCTCTGCCTCCCATAGAATCCCACAGGTGGCAGCCACAGCCCAGAGGCAGCGGGGATATCCTTTGGTGGATTGATGCAGCTTTCTGGAAAAATAAGCTATAGGTTGTGGGGTGTCTTCTAGCATTTGAACCAGTACTCACAGCCCTATATATCTTTTTTTCTCATGGACATGAAGCTTGAATGCCTTCTGAGGATTTGGTGGTCACAGCAATGGGGCTGACATCAACTTTTCTTTCATGGTGTCAGATAGCTGTTGGAATTCTGCTAGGCAGTGCAGGAGTTCAGAGTCCAGTCTTCTAAAGGCCTCATAAAGAGGCTTAGTCATAAGTCCAAAGTTGGGGATCTGAAATCATCAGAAGCCTGTCATACCGCCAAATCCTCATAGTTTTCTCCTGTTCTTGGGGGCCTTTATAGTTTCTACCACTTGTTTACTAATGGACATTAGGCTTTTCTTCCCCAGTCTTAATTGAAACACAAGGTAGGTCACTTCTGGCTTACTAATTTGAGTCTTGTCAGGGGACACCTTGTATTCACAATGTGCTGGATGATTTAAAACTAAGATGGTATTGGACGGACATTTTTTTATAGCTTAAGCTTGCTATCACCTAATCTTATACATATTGCGATAGTACTCCTTCATCTAGTTGTAAGTTTCTTAAGTCTTTTGCAAATATTTCACCAGAACAGTGGGTAAGTTTTTAAATCCTTGAGACAACACTGTTCAACAATATTGGAAAATCATCTTTCTTTCTGGGTTTTGCCATTTAAAGATAAATAACATATGGACTTTTTCCTCAACTGGAATCCAAAAGGAAATATCCTTTAAGTCCAATACTGAAAAACATCCAAAACTACCAGGTATGGCAGTCAATAAAGGATATGGATTGGGCACAGTCAGACGAATATCTTGGTCTATTTTACTGACAGCTCTAAAATCTTTCAAAAAGTAATATTCACTTGTGCGTGGCACTTGTGCGTGGCTTTTTCAGAGGAAGGATGGGGTGTTACATGGAGATCTGAAGGGGCAAATCAGCCCATTCTCTAGAAGTTTTGTAATATAGGCTGAACTAACTTTAAAGCTTCTCTCTTTAGTGAATATTGCTTTTATGGGGTATCTTTGCCCCTTCTTTGGTCTCTATATGCACTGGCTGTAAATTTCTAACTTTGCCTGGAGTCCCATCTGCCTATATGCAATTACTCACTTGTTCATAATTTTCCGAGGAGAAGAATATTTTTCCTTTTCATCCTCAGGACAAGTGAGAATCATCTGCAGCCACAGTACCTGTGCCAGTGGGAAATGTAAGAGTAACTGCTGTATCTCTGGAGAAGTTACTTGAGCACTTATTTTGCAAGGCAAGTCACATTCCAAGAAAAGAATTGGACATTCTGGTATATGAAGAAAACTGTCTTAATTACAAGTCCCCAGATAACATTCCGAGGGTTGTAAAATATATTTTTGCCGCATTTCACCTACAACCCTTGTCAAAGACATAGTCATCTTAGTACCCTGTGCATCTGGGGTGTTAAGGACTGAATAAGTCACTTCAATATTAACTACGAAGTCAATTAGCTTGTTCCACGCTGCAAATTTTACTTGAGACTACTGTGTGAAAGTTTTAATTGGCTCCAAAATGTTCAGGGGAGCTCCTATGCATCATCATTCTTTATCAGAGTCATAGTCCTGTTCCACCGTCTGCAAGTGGGCCTTCTCCCTAACACCCTCTTTCTTTTTCTGGTCCTTGAGTCCTTTTCTTTGGGGGCAATCAGATATTCAGTGGCCTTCCTCTCTACAGTAAGTGCATTGATTATGACCCAAGGCTTTACCCCAATTCCCATCCTTCCTTTGGCAAGAGTTTTCCTACCATTTGTACGTATGTCTTTAATAATTTTAATGTCTTCATTTCTCTAGCATAGTATATCCTGCAGGAAATATTAGCTGGGAGAGTTTTATCCCCAGCGACCCTTCTTGCTTTTCCAATTTTCATGTTACATCAGTCATTCTGTTGAAAGAAGATCATAGCATTCTCAATCTGGAGAACCTCTGGGTTTGTAACTGAATGCACTCCAAAAATTCAGAGAGGTCCTTATTTGCCTTTTGGATAACTGCCTGAATTTTATTTAAGCTTTTTGTCTGGGCACCCCACTTCTGAGACCCTGCAGGATGCATATTCTATAATGCTTCAGTCAGGCCACAACCCATAATTGGGGTACCAGTTAGGGTTTGTAGCCAGAACCACCCTGGTAGGGTTAGGGGTCCAATTTAGGTTTTCCTGGAGATACCAAAGCTCTTTATTTGCCTTGTCTATTACAACCTCCTTTTTTTTTCTTTTTTTTCTTTTGAGATGGAGTCTAGCTCTGTTGCCCAGGCTGGAGTGCAGTGGTGCACGGTCTCTGCTCACTGCAAGCTCCACCTCCCAGGTTCACACCATTCTCCTGCCTCAGCCTCCCAAATGGCTGGGACTACAGGTGCCCATCACCACGCCCAACTAATTTGTTGTATTTTTTTTAGTAGAGATGGGGTTTCACCATGTTAGCCAGGATGGTCTCGATTTCCTGACCTCGTGATCCGCCCACCTTGGCCTCCCAAAGTGCTGGGATTACAGGCGTAAGCCACCGCGCCGGGCCACAACCTCTTTTTTATCTGTGGTCAGGAACATGTACAGAAGAGACTGGACATCTGCCCAGGTGGCCTGGTGCATCATGAAGATAGAGGCAAAAAGTTCAGTCTTTTTCTGTGAGTCTTCTCTATAAGGTCAGTTGGAGCTTTTCTAATTCAATAGATTGGATGACAAAAATGGGCTGTAAGCCCAATAATACCAGCCAAACTATCTCCCATGGTTTAATCCCATTGCAAGGTACTGCTTGAGCTGATACTGCCCTACTCTGGTCCTAGCACTACCGTGGTCAAATTGGGTGTCCTATAGGGTCTTGTTAGAGGAGATCATTCCAATTCCCTGAAAGTACTGGGATGTGGCTGTTGCCCCACTTCCAGGTCTAGGGTCTCATATGGAAATGTTGGACCAGCTCGGTCCAGCACAGTGGCCAGTGTGGCCATTAGAAGGACTGCTGGAACAGTGGATAGAGTGACCAGAGCAGCAGCTAGAGTGACAGCTGCAACTCCTGGGACCCTTGCTAGGGTAGCCCTAGAGCAACAGCCAGAGCCATGGCTGGGGCAATGGTTGGGGCAATAGCCAGAGCAGTAGCTGCCAGGATAGCCTTGAAGCCATGCAGAGGCATGATTGGAGCAGAGGCTGGAACAGGCTGGTTCAAAATATTTAGGAGGCCCATCTTGTTTTTTTTTTTTTCCTCTCTTCTGGTTTTTACTATTGGGTTTGGTAAGAGCTTTTATTCCCATTTCTCTGTAGAGCCAGCAGTCTATTCCATCTCCCGACCTTAGCACTTTTTATGCCGTAGCAGGAAAGCCTATGTATAGAGCATTTATTCCCATTTCCCAAAGCTGTGACAAAACAGTTCCAGTTGTCATAGGACATAATTCTGGGTGCTCCTCTTTAAAGGTCAATATTCAGCATCCTTCAATTTATACATAGGCCAAAAAGTGTTACCACAAGGTTGTTTATTTTTGTTTGTTTTTTTGTCACTAGCTGATAGCTATAGGCCTTCTAGTTACCCAGAATGTGCTCCAGAGACCTCTGAGATGTAATAGAAGTTTTGCAGCCCATTTTATGTCTCTATAGGGCAACTCCCATAGTAAAAGTCCCAGGGGCTGGATGAACTCCCCTGCTCTGGAACTCTTTGTGTATATAATATTCTTGCATTCCCAGTGGGCACACTCACACACATCTCTCCACACAGCTATGGCAGCCAGGGACATCAAGGAAAGAGTTCCTTGAGTGCTTGGTAGATAACAATTCGTATCATTTTATTTATTTCTTTAACTTTACACTAAGTCCAAGTCCTACTGACCTGCCAACTACAACAAATAGAAATAGAGTGACAACAGATAAGGTGATGAACTAGGAAAACAAAAAGAGCCAATGGGTTAGAGTAAGGATTAGCTAAAAACTAGACTCAGGTGCTATTCATTCTGTTTTCACATAGGATGCACAGAGGGCAGTGAACAGGGCAGCAGGCCTGTCTAGATGGCCTACAGAAAAGTTCACAAGCTTAGTCTCCCTACACATCTTGACACAAATATCTACAATATTTCAGAGTCCCAAAAAGCATTACAAAATCTGCCTCACATGATAAAAACTGCCTTTTTCTTGGGAGAGGAATGCTCTATTTCAGTGCCTTCAAATACCAGTTGGATCTGATCTTTAGCTAGTGGAACTGTTTCACAGACATAATGGAAACTCTGCTGCACACCATTGGAGAGAGGATAACAATAAGCCCAGGCACAGATAGAGACATATCCAATGCAGATGGAGTATTCCAAATGAATCCTGAAGAGACAGGAGAAAAGTCCTGAGATCTTGACTTAAACCCAGATGGCACCACAGAATGACCTTCATTAGGTCCACACAGTGCCACAGACAAGCTATTCTAGACCCAGAGTGCTAGAGAGCCAAGATAGCAGAGACACAGGATTACTGTCTGCACTCTGGTTGACTTACCCAGTTCTTGAAGTCCATCAATTTCCCAGATGCTGCTTTCCTTACACCAACAAAGCGTTATAGCAGCTGTTGCCATGGGGCTGGAGGCAGAGGAAAGAAAACCCTCAAGAAAAAGGTGATCTTTGTAGCTGGTGGGAATTCCCTGGAGTTCCAGTCACAGTGTCAGAGAACCACAAGCACCTGGCATTTGCAAGTTGCCATCACTCCACCTGGTATCTTGAGGAGGCAAGCCCTGACATGCTGCTATGGTCAATTCCTCTGCTGGTTGGAAACCAGGAGGACAGGCTAAAACACTTGAAACACACAGCTCCTCATATGGGGCAGCAAATTTGTAACTGATCTAAGTTTGGCTGCTTGCCACTTGGAAGCCAAAAATACAAGAAGTGAGTGAAAGGTACAGTGAAAGGAAAGCAGCTTTATTGATCAAATAAATGCCCTCTGTGCATCCTATGCCAGCAAGTGAAAAAATTGTGGGGCTAATGCCTCCCATAAGCCATCTCAAATTTTAGGCTGAGTGAAGGGATTTAAGAAGGGAAGCTTGGCACGAAAGCATGAGGGAGCAGTGCAAGGTAGCGGGTCTATATGTCTTGTCCTGGTGGCTATCCTGAGTTGTCTCCCTTGAGTGTGGGTTGGCACCATTTCAACAATGGCTGGGTTGTAGATTAATCTCTTTGAGACAATCTATTGGTGTGTTTTGTGGGGGGTGGGAATGCTGCAGTTGGGTCTTCGTGTCTGGTTCATTTCAAGATTAACCTCTGACATTTCTTTTTTTTTTTTTTTGAGATGGAGTCTGGCTCTGTGGCCCAGGCTGGAGTGCAGTGGCGTGATCTCGGCTCACTGCAACCTCTGCCTCCCGGGTTCATGCCATTCTCCTGCCTCAGCCTCCCAAGTAGCTGGGACTACAGGCGCCCACCCCCATGCCTGGCTAGTTTTTGTATTTTTTAGTACAGACAGGGTTTCACCGTGTTAGCCAGGATGGTCTCGATCTCCTGACCTCGTGATCCACCCACCTCGGCCTCCCAAAGTGCTGGGATTACAGGCGTGAGTCACCGCGCCTGGCCAACCTCTGACATTTCTAAACAAGCACAAAATTAAGTAAACTAGCATAGTTCAAGGGGTGCCTGCCGGGGAAAAGAGTAGAACAAAAAGTTTCAAAGTACCTTTCAAAGCTACAACTAGAGAAAAGAAAAAAAAGAAAAAAAAAACACTTTAAGTATTTTGAAGCTGAGCTACTTGGTAACAAAGTTAGTAATAAGTATTTTTGATGGAGTAATTTTAGTGCAGTGTTAAATTAGCTGGTGACTCAAAATCATTAGTGTAACTAGTTTAGTGTAACTGACATTTATATTTTTACTTTCCAGCACTGAGTATTCTTTTTTCAGATAGGAAACTCCAAATTATGGAAAACCCTTTTTCTCTGCTGACATTTCAGTACTCAATGAACTTCTTAACCCTGGCCACTGTCATTTGTTTAGAGATAGGTATTTGGACCAGATTAGCATTATGAAACTCAATTCTTGGATTTCTTTTATAATCTATTGAGATAGAAGAAGTTATCTCCTTTCAGTTGGTTTTACCAAGGAAAGGAACCTACACTACTGATTTTGACCTCTGCTTTCTCTCTACCACATGCTATTTCTTCTAACACTGTTGTGAATAATTCAATTATGGAAAACATTCAGAGGACTGTTGACTATTTTATTCATATCTATAGACTACATGTTTAAAAATAATACTAATGAGAGGTGAAGTCAGCTGGATTTCCTGGGTTGAGTGGGGACTTGGAAAACTTTTCTGTCTAGCTAGAGGATTGTAAATGCACCAATCAGTGCTCTGTGTCTAGCTAAAGGCTTGTAAATGCACCAATCAGCACTCTGTAAAATGGACCAATCAGTGCTCTGTAAAATGGACCATTCAGTAGGACATGGGTGGGGCCAAATAAGGGAAAGCTGGCTACCCAAGCCAGCAGCAGCAACCTATTAAGGTCTATTTCTGCGCTGTGGAAGCTTTGTTCTTTCACTCTTCACAATAAATCTTGCTCCTGCTCACTGTTTAGGTCCACACTACCATCATGAGCTATAACACTCACCACGAGGGTCTGCGGCTTCATTCCTGAAGTCAGGGAGACCACAAACCCACTGGGAGAAAGAAACTCCCGACACATCTGAACATCTGAAGGAACAGACTCCGGACATATCATCTTTAAGAACTGTAACACTCACTGCAAGGGTCTGTGACTTACATTCTTGAAGTCAGTGAGACCAAGAATCCACCAGAAGGAATAAATTCCAGACGCATTTTGGCAACCCAGATGGGACTATCGACTATCGACAAGTGCTGAGCACCATCGTATCCCTTTCGCTTGCTATTCTGTCCTATGTTTCCTTAGAATTCGAGGGCTAAATACTGGGCACCTGTTGACCAGTTAAAAGCAACTAGCACATCTGCCAAACTAAAGACACTAGTGTCAGGCTTTCTGGGAAAGGGCTAACAACCCTCGACTCTTTGGAGTTGGGAGGTTTGGTTTGCCTGGAACCAACTTCCACTTTTCCTGTACTTCTGGGCTGAGCTGAGGGTGTACAGAGAGGGGGGCCATTCAGCTCCGGGTCCGACAACAAGTTGATTGACCCTGCGACCATGAGCAGAACTTTCAAAGTCACATTGCCCAAGTGAGACTCCCCCATCTATCCTATTTATCCTGACCCTTGCCTCCTGGGTCCTAATGCCTACCAGACAAACTTCCTCTCACCTCTTTTCTCCAAGGCTAGTCCCACTTCTAAAAACCACTCCCTGTGTCTGGTGCTTTTCTAGTTTCTCCTATAAGAATGATTTCTAATATAAACTTCAGGACTCTGTTACCTTATTTTGGCAGCCGGGCTCATCAATCAGAAAGACATAATTTTTGCCGAAAGCCCCACTTGGGCAGGGGATTATCTGGAATTTTAGGATCCCTCCTCAGACTAGCAGACCTAACAAAAACTACTCTTGAAGCTAGGATATGGGGAGCCTCAGAAACGATATCTTTCCTATTCACGTGAGGATAAAAGGCATTACTCTTCCAACCCTGGAGCTCCCATCCCTCTCTCAGGGTATGGCCCTCCACTTCATTTTTGGGGCATAACATCTTTATAGGACATGAGTCCTATAAAAACCTCTTACAGGTTTTTGAGAATACATCGGTAAGGGCCACTAAATCTGACCTTCCTTGGTCCTCCTTGTGGTCTAGAAGGAAAACTAGTGTTTCTGCTGCTGTGTCGGTGAGCACAACTATTCCGATCAGCAGGTCCCAGGGACTGTTGCAGGTTCTTGGGCAAGAGGTGTTTCTGCTGCTGCGTCGTTGCGTGCAACTATTCCAATAAGCAGGGTCCAAGGACTCTTGTGGGTTCTTGGACAGGGGAGAAACAAACAAACCAAAACCACAGGCAGTTTTGTCTTTCAGATGGGAAACACTCAGGCATCAACAGGCTCACACTTGAAATGCATCCTAAGCCACTGGGATAAATTTGACCCACAAACCCTGAAAAAGAGGTGGCTCACTTTTTTCTCTGCTATGGCTTGGCCACAACATTCTCTCTCTGATGGGGAAAAATGACCACCTGAGGGAAATATAAATTACAATACTATCCTACAGCTTGACCTTTCCTGTAAGAGGGAAGGCAAATGGAGTGAAGCACCTTATGTCCAAGCTTTCTTTACACTGAAGGTGAATCCACGACTGTGCAAAGCTTGCAATTTACATCCCACAAGAGGACCTCTCAGCTTACCTCCATACCCTAGCCTCCCTATAGCTCCCTTTCCTTTTAATGACAAGTCTCCCCTAATCTCCCCTGCCCAGAAGGAAACAAGCAAAGAAATCTCCAAAGGACCACAAAAACCCTTGGGCTATCAGTTATGTCCCCCCTTCAAGCTGTAGGGGGAGGGGAATTTGGCCCAACCTTCTCACTCTCTGATTTAAAGCAGATCAAGGCAGACCTGGGGAAGTTTTCAGATGATACTGATAGGTACACAGATGTCCTACAGAGTCTAGGGCAAACCTTTGACCTTGCTTGGAGAGATGTCATGCTACTGTTAGATCAAACCCTGACCTTTAATGAAAAGAATGCGACTTTAACTGCAGGCTGAGAGTTTGCAGATACCTGGTATCTTTCTCAAGTAAATGACAGAATGACAGCTGAAAAAAGGGACAAATTCCTTACCGATCAGCAAGCCATCCCCAGTATGAACCCCAGCTGGGACCTCGACTCAGATCATGGGGACTGGAGTGGCAAATATCTGTTGACCTGAGTTCTAGAAGGACTAAAGAGAATTAGGAGAAAGCCCATGCATTATTCAATGATGTCTACCGTAACTCAGGGAAAGGAAGAAAATCCTTGTGCCTTCCTCAAGTGGCTACAGGAGGCCTTAAGAAAATATACTCTCCTGTCACCCAACTCACTAGAAGGTCAGTTGATCCTAAATGATAAGTTTATTACTCAATCAGCCACAGATATCAGGAGAAAGCTCCAAAAGTGAGCCCTGGACCCTGAATAAAATCTGGAGGCATTATTAAACCTGGCAACCTTGGTGTTCTATAAGAGGGACCAAGAGGAACAGGCCCAAAAGGAAAAGCAAGATCAGAGAAAGGCAGTAGCCTTAGTCATGGCCCTCAGACAAACAAACCTTGGTGGTTCAGAGAGGACAGAAAATGGAGCAGGCCAGTCACCTGGTAGGGCTTGTTATCAGTGTAGTTTATAAGGACACTTTAAAAAAGATTGTCCAATGAGAAACAAGCTGCCCCCTCATCCATGTCCACTGTGCTGAGGCAATCACTAGAAGGCACACTGCCCCAGGGGGCAAAGGTTCTCTGGGCCAGAAGTCCCTCAACCAGATGATCCAACAACAGGACTGAGGGTGCCTGGGGCAAGCGCCAGCTCATGTCATCACCCTCACTGAGCCCCGGGTACATTTAACCCTTGAGGGCCAGGAAATTGGCTTCCTCCTGGACACTGGCATGGCCTTCTCAGTGTTAATCTCCTGTCTGGGACGACTGTCCTGAAGGTCCATTACCATCTGAGGAATCCTGGGACAGCCTGTAACCAGGTTTTTCTCCCACCTCCTCAGTTGTAATTAAGAGAATTTACTCTTTTCACATGCCTTTCTTGTTATGCCTGAAAGTCCCACACCCTTATTAGGGAAGGATATATTAGGCAAAGCTGGAGCTATTATCTACATGAATATGGGGAACAAGTTACCCTTTTGTTTTCCCCTACTTGAGGAGGGAATCAAACCTGAAGTCTGAGCATTGGAAGGACAATTTGGTAGGGCAAAAAATGCCCTCCCAGTCCAAATGAGGCTAAAATATCCCACCACTCTTCCTTATCAAAGGCAATATCCCTTAAGGCCTGAAGCTCAAAAAAGATTATAGGATATTGTTAAACATTTAAAAGCTCAAGGCTTAGTAAGGAAATGCAGCAGTCCCTGTAACACCCCAATTCTAGGAGTACAAAAACCGAACAGTCAGTGCAGACTAGTGCAAGATCTTAGACTCATCAATGAGGCAGCAATTCCTCTATATCCAGTTGTACCCAACCCCTATACCCTGCTCTATCAAATACCAGAGGAAACATAATGATTCACTGTTCTGGACCTCAAGGATGCCTTCTTCTGTATTTCCCTGCACTCTGACCCCCGGTTTCTCTTTGCCTTTGAGGATCTCACAAACCACATGTCCCAACTTACGTGGATAGTCTTGCCCCAAGGGATTAGGGATAGCTCTCATCTGTTTCGTCAGGCACTGGCCCAAGATCTAGGCCACTTCTCAAGCCCAGGCACTCTGGTACTTCAGAATGTAGATGATTTACTTTTTGCTACCAGTTCGGAAGCCTCATGCCTGCAGGCTACTCTAGATCTCTTGAATTTTCTAGCTGATCAAGGGCACAAGGTGTCTAGGTTGAAGGCCCAGCTTTGCCTATAGCAGGTCAAATATCTAGGCCTAATCTTGGCCAGAGGGACCAGGGCCCTCAGCAATGAATGAATACAGCCTATACTGGCTTATTCTCACCCTAAGACGTTAAAACAGTTGTGGGGGTTCCTTGGAATCACCAGCTTTTGCTGACTATGGATACCTGGATACAGCGAGATAGCCAGGCCACCTCTATACTCTAATCAAGGAGACCCAGAGGGCAAATATTCATCTAGTAGACTGGGAACCAGGGGAAGAAACAGCCTTCAAAACCTTAAAGCAGGCCCTAGTACAAGCTCCAGCTTTAAGCCTTCCCACAGGATAAAACTTCTCTTTATACGTCACAGAGAGAGCAGGGATAGCTCTTGGAGTCCTTACTCAGACTTGTGGGACAACCCCACAACCAGTGGCATAGCTAAGAAAGAAATTGATGTAGCAGCAAAAGGCTGGCCCCACTGTTTAAGGGTAGTTGTGACAGTGGCTGTCTTAGTTTCAGAGGCTATCAAAATAATATAAGGAAAGGATCTCACTGTCTGGACTAGTCATGATATAAATGGCATACTAGGTGCCAAAGGAAGTTTATGGCTATCAGACAGCTGCCTCCTTAGATACCAGGCACTACTCCTTGAGGGACTGTTGCTTCAAATACGTATGTGGGTGGCCCTGGACCCTGCCACTTTTCTCCCAGAGGATGGGGAACCAATCAAGCATGACTGCCAACAAACTATAATCCAGACTTATGCTGCCCTAGATGATCTCTCAGAAGTCCCCTTAGCTAATCCTGACCTTAACCTGTATACTGATGGAAGTTCATTTGTAGAGAATGGGATACGAAGGGCAGGTTATGCCATAGTTAGTGATGTAACCGTACTTGAAAGTAAGCCTCTTCCCCCAGGGACCAGCACCCAGTTAGCAGAACTAGTGGCACTTACCCAAGACTTAGAACTGGGAAAGGGAAAAAGAATAAATGTGTATACAGATAGTAAGTATGCTTATCTAATCCTACATGCCCATGCTGCAATATGGAAAGAAAGGGAGTTCCTAACCTCTGGGTGAATCGCCATTAAATACCATAAGGAAATTATGGAGTTATTGCACGCACTGCAAAAACCCAAGGAGGTGGCAGTCTTACACTGCCTAAGCCATCAGAAAGGTGAAGGAGAAAAGGCGAAGGAAACCATCAGGTAGATGCTTAGGCCAAAATTGCTGCCAGGTGGAACCTCCCATTAGAAATACCTACAGAAGGACCCTTGGTCTGGAACAACACCCTCCAAGAGATTAAGCCCCAGTATTCCCCCACTGGAACAGAATGGGGACTTCCACGGGGGCATAGTTTTCTCCCCTCGGAGTGGTTGGCAACAGAAGAAGGAAAGGTACTCATACCCAAAGCCAACCAGTGGAAAATACTTAAAACCCTCCACCAAACTTTTCATATGGATATTGAAAACACTCATCAAATGGCCAAATCCCTATTTACAGGGCCAAATCTCCTCCAGACCATCTGACAGGTGGTCAAAGCCTGTGAGGTGTGCCAAAGGAATAATCCCTTGGTCCATCATAAGACCCCTTTGCGGGAACAAAGAATAGGTCATTATCATGGAGAGGACTGGCAGTTAGACTTCACCAATATACCTAAGTCAAAGGGATTTCAATACTTGTTGGTTTGTGTCCAGTACTCAATGAATTTCTTAACGCTAGCTACAGTGATATTTTAGGGATAGGTATTTGGCTCACATTAGAATTATAAAATTCAGGTATTGGATTTCATTTATAACATATTGAGAAAGAAAAAGTGCTCTGGTTGGTTTTGCCAGGAAAAGGAACCTATACTGCAGATTTTGACAACTATTCTTCTGTAAGTCAAGAGACACCCCCCACTCCGCCCCACCCGCCAACCATGGGAATGACATCCATGATGAGTGAGCTTGGAATTTAGAGAGATAGAGATACTAAACATGAAGTCATCCTCAAGCCACTTAATTCAGCTATACCTGAAATAAACCTTATTTATTTGTTTCAATAAAGTAATATGCTGTTTGCTATTTTTTCACTAAGGATATTTAAATTGGTATTACAGAGTTTGCTACCTGGTGAGTTACAACTCATACAACTAGTAAGTAAAAGAGTACTTATTTCATTAATTCACATCTTCACAGTACAATTTAGTAATGGAAGTAAAGCCAAATCTACCATATACAAAATTCAGACTATTTTGATTTAGATTAAATATTATAGAAGCATAAATGACTCATTCTTTGACTTAAAAAATCTTTAGTACTCAATGATCTGTCACGTTTGTGTGCAGAATTTAATTATCTACTAAGGAAATGATGTACTTTCATCTCAGGATCAAATTTTTAAGCAAATGTAGGGGATGTTTAAACTGTCACTTGATATATCAAGTCACAACTTTATCAGCAATTGAAGAAATGTAAAAATGTGCAATTAAAAGATGTAAAATCTATTTTTACATAAAACTTTCACCTTATTAAACTGTTTTTAGTTGTTAGTCTGACAGATGCTAGTGTGTGTAGGTGGAAGAAAAATGTTTTAATGTAATTAAGTTTAATACTTCAGCAGGAATAATGAATTCTTTTTGCACTCCTGCAGGTAAAAAGCTGTGCGTCTTCAGAATGTTTTCTGAACTCTCTGATATTTGAAAACAAAGTTTTATTCCCTACAGTAATTGTTGTGGTATTTGTTCCATGAACTCTTCCAGTGTATACATTTATACACTGCATTATTGTACATGCAGTACTTGAGACATATGCTTAGTATTAGGATCAACATAAAACTATTAGATTGATTAATACAAAAAAACAGCAGAAGGATGAATAATGGAGTGATTATTTTTCCAACTTAAAAATGATTCAATAAAATAATTTTGAAAAAAATTCTAAGCAATGTAAACTGAGGCAAATATTTTTTCATTGTTTTGCATACAAAATATTTCAATTTTTATGCCTTTGAGATGATACTTATGACTTTCATCTAGGGATACGAACCCTTGACTATCTGTTGATTGTCCACTTCCCTAGGCTTTTATCTCTCTATTCTCACATACAACCCAGCTACTTGGACTTTAATTTATTTCTTCTTCTAAGCTGTTTCCAGTTTTATATAATTTGCAAACGCATTTTCTCTCTCTCCAGAATGGTAGTCTTTATATTCTTTACTTGCCTAATTCTTCCTCCTCTCTCATGTATTACTTTAAATGCTACATGCTAAGTTACTCTTCCTTTAATACCTCAACACTAATCAAAATTTAGTCCCTTTTAGTTGCTATTTAGTTCCAATTTAGTTGCTATTTTCCTAAAGATAAATTATTATAGTTTGTAAATACACATACACATATGATATAATTTGGATATTTGTACCCTTTACATATCGTGTTGAAACGTGATCTCTAATGTTGGATGTGGGGCCCGGTGGGAGGTGTATGGCTCATGGGAGCTGATGCCTCATGAGTGGTTTAGTGCAGTCCTCATGATAGTGAATGAGTTCTCACAAGATCAAGTTGTTTAAAAGCGGCTTCTCCCACTCCCCACCCCCGCAAACCCTGCTTTCTGCTCCCACTCTCACTCCTGCTATGTGACGTGGCTGCTCCTGCTTCACCCTGAGGATTCCCCTGAAGCTGAGCAGATGAGCAGATGCTGGGGCCATGCTTGTTCAGCCTGCAGAACCGTAAGCCAATTAAACCTCATTTCTTTGTAAATTACCAAGCCTCGGTTATTTCTTTATAGCAACACAAAATGACCTCTATATATTCACATGTAAGTATATATACATATATACACTGCAGTATTGTACATGCAGTGTCTGAGACACATGCCTAGTAGATATTAGGATCAATATAAAACTATTAGATTGGTTAATATAAAAAAAAAGAGGAGAAGGATGAATGATGGGGTACTTTTTTTCTAGATTCACTTCTTTGTATTTTAACATAAATTTTAAAAAAGTAGCTTTTTAGATTTATGAACAAAATATTCAAAATTTTGTAAAAAATTTATTGCTTTGACTTTCTCACATTTCCAAACAATATCTAAAATTTAATGTAACAAAATATATGAAAACATTTATCACACATTAATGTAGTTTAAAGCAAACAAGTGCAGTGAATGGAAACATAAGTTCAATAGCAAATTTATAATATTGTCTTAGAAGACACTACTACTTTTACTGAAAACAAAATTTGAATTTAAACTTACCCTGCTTTGTAAGCCTCAATTATTCCATATATAGATGACATATTGTTTCCTTCTCATTACACATATACAGACAGGCATATCTGCCTTTCCTGTCTATTGGGCTTATGTCTTAAATTTCAACCACTAATCATCACTCCATGAATCCTTCCATCTTCCCCTCCCCTGAAATGTGTCACTATCTCCTTTTCCTCACTGGATAACTTGTATTTATTCTGTAAGATTTCATTTTAAAAAGGTTTTTTCGTTGCTACTACTTTAATGCTTATCCTAAATTCTAAATGTTGTATTTTCTAAAGGTTTTGCGGAAGTACAACATAGAGATGTAATGGAGTGAATCATAGGTTTGTAGCATGACAAATCATTTCAAAATACAAATGCTCACATGCCAGAAATGCAATATTATTGTTCTCCTAAAGATCTACTATTTTATCCTTTCAGTCACTACCCTCCTTTTCATTTCAAAGGTAAACATTACTCTTATTTCTAATAACGTAACTCAATCTGCCTGTCACTGAACTTTAAAGATGGAATCATACTTTTTTGTGTTTGATTTTGGCCTGGACTGTCTTTGGTAAGCATCATAATTCTGAGATTCTTCATAGTGTTTCACAGAGATGGGATATATTTTTATTGTTGCATAATATTCTGTTTTAAAAATACATTCAGGTTGTTCTTTTTATTACCATTCAACGAATTATTGATGAACATATATTTACCTGTCTCTCTTTATTGGCTATTCTGAATAATGCTGCTAGCAACATCCCCATTTTAATTTACACATACTTATTTACTCGGGCTATATACACACGTGCACACAAGCATCCAGAAGTCAAATCAGTGAGTCGTAGGGTATCTTTATGTGAATACTGCCAGATTTCCACAAAGTATTTGTATCGATTTGCCAGCTACCCCCAAATAAAAGTACCAATTGTTACACAGCTTAGTCGATACTAAGATTTTGTCTTTCTTATTTTCTTTTTTCTCATGTGTAAGCACAGCATCACTTTTTTATTTTTATGGTCTTGTTTATTTTTAATGTTTATGTACATATTTTACAGAATACACGTGATATTTTGATCCAAGTATACAATGTATAATGATCAAATCTGGGTAACTGGAATATCCATCACTGCAAACAATTATCACTTCTTTGTGATGAAAACATTTCAAATCTACTCTTCTACTCACTTTGAAACATACAATAAATTATTTTTAACCGTGATCATCCTATTGCGGTGCTGAACACTAGATCTTTATTAGCATTCACACGTCCACACAAATTTATTGAAATATTGATTCAAATTGTGTTGAGTACATAAACAAATTTGTGAAAAAATTGTCATTAAAATATCAAATTTTCTAACAATTTTTGACATACTGATCTATATATTTGATTTCACTTTAATTTTTGGTAGCAATATTGTAAAGTTTTTCTTGTAGAAGTCTTGCACTTATACTGACATATATGTAACTGTAAGACAACAAAAAGCATTTCTTTCTAATTTACACAATTTTGGTGATTTAGAATAATTCAAGTGTTTTTTTGTTCAATTACTTAGCCAGCTTTACTTATAACTTAAAATAATGTATTGCTATATTCTTCTGAATTTTCTAACCACTCAAATATGTTGTCTGTAATTAATCATAGTCTTATGTCTTTATTTCCAATTTTATAATTTTCTCTTTTATATCATATAGGACTGACAAGGACCTTGAATGTAGCGTTGAATTGACATGATGACAGAGCGCATGTTTTTCTCATCATTGATTCAGAGAAAGAGCCTCAAAGTGTTTGTGGAGTTTGTTGGTAGTCTTATTAGTATCCTTTATCTAATGTTTTAAAAACTATTTCCTTTGTAGTCACATAATAAGTTTATATAATAATTAAAGATAAAATTTTACTGAATAATTTTTCTACGTCTTTTTATATCTCCACATATTTTTTCTCTATTTTATTAATCTCATAAATTACCTTGATTGATTCATGAATGGCAGAGAAATAATACAATTCTGGAATGAACCTAATCTGTTCATAATTTTTTTTACAATTAAATATTTGAATTTGACTTAATAGTATATAATCTAGAATTTTATGCTGATGTTTATGAAAGTTATTGGCCAATAATTAAATGTCATTGCAAATCTTTGTCAGGTTTTGTTAGCAGGATTATTATAGTCTTCAAAGCAAGTCTAGGAATGTTTTCATCTATCCCTTGAAATTCATAATTTGTTGAAATTCATAATGAGTTGCCTTTTTCTTAACTATTTGATTGCATTTACTAGGGAAGTCATCTCTACCTATAGTTGTTTTTGTGGGAAGGGTTAAATTTTATTATATAGAATAATTCAGATTTCAAAATTTTATCATGTCTTTTTGGGTATTTCCTAGGACATTTTTCTATCTCATTTATATTTTCAGATATATTTATATAAAGGTATTTGTAATATGCTTTTATAATCATTTTCATACCATAACATCTCTAATAATATCCACTTTATCATTCCTATTATAGATTACTGGGACTTCTTTCTTATATCTTGATCTGTCTCACCAGGGATTTATTATTTTTGGAAACATATTATAGAATATATAATTAACCTGTATTATCATGATTATTTTCTATCTTGTGATTTCTTCAGTTAATTTAAATGAGAGGAATGCTTAGATCATTGAGTCCTCACCTTATTTTATGGAATAGGCAGTGAGCATACAGCTCTTCTAATTACAGCTAGCAATTTTAGCGTTCAATTAAAATATTTTCTAATTTTATAATTATTATTTTCATCTCAATTTTGGTTATTTGGGCATCTGCTTTCCAATTGAATTGGAATTCCATAGTCATTTGCTTTAGTATTGATTTTTAAGTGAATACCATGATATTAGATGATATATCATTTATTTTAAGCTTTTGATATATTTTGTGACTTACTCTGTGGCCCAACATGTGGTAAATTTTAGTTAACCTTCCATCATGTGTACTTCCAAAGAATGTATATTCTGAATTTGTTGGGATGAGGTCATATTTATCAATCAGTTTGTTCATATATTTTACAAGCTTACTGATTTTTTTCTCGTCAGTTTATCAGTTCCTAAGAAAGTTGTTTAAATATTTCCAAATATGCTTTTGGATTTTTCTATCATTTAGTTCAGTTAATTTTAGCTTAAGTATTTCAGGGAAATTATTAGGGCATAGTTACAATTTTATATTTTATGGTGATTTACAATTTCTATTATGACATTTCATCACATTACTTCATCATAATTATAAAGTTGCTCTTTATCTCTAGAAATAATGTATAATTGACAGATACCTTAAAAGAAGAGACAGCATCAAACGCAGGGCTCCAGTGCCTGAACTTTCTTTCCTTCCTGGAATCTCATGGCCACCAAACACTTACCACATTCATTGCCCCAGTACCTTCAAAAAATGGTTGTAGTTTTTACTTTGTTTCGTTATTTTAGTTTTTTCATGTAGGAAGATTTTCCTAACAACCTAGTACACAATTTTCAGAAGATCACTCTATTTTTTGCTGATTTTACCAAGTTAACTGTATCTGGCAAGCAGAGGTGTCTTCTAAGCATATAATTCAGTAACTGTATATTATTTAGTTGATGTTTAATGATTTTAATTTTGTGGATATGTACATAGTAAGACCACATAAGGATTCTCAAAAAAAAAAAAAAACTAAGGATAATGCAAGTAAATATAAAGATTTCACAAGTGGAAAAAAATTGACATCAAAATTATTTTTCTATTGTAAAATAAAACTAATGAATGGTGGAAATAAGATAAGCTTTATAAAAAAACAAAAAAAATTTCTGAATTAAAAGATAAAGCAGTAGAGATGCCTCACACTTTTACATATGTATCTTATTTCACCCACAATGAAATTCTATAATAACTGAAATTCTGCTACCCCAAGGTTTTCAATTCAAGGGATACTACTTCTCTTTGATTAAAACATAAATATAGAAATGACATATAACTTCTGCATCTGGCTACTGTATACCTCTCCACCCTAACATTATGAAATTTTCTCTTTTCTTTAAGTTAACCAAATATTCTTTAAGTTAACCAAAGTACCATAAACTGGATGACTGGATAACTGAGCATTTATTTGCATGTAGGGTATTCTTATCTTCAAATGCTCAATCTTTCTCTCTTAGGCCACTTTATTTCTTTCACTTTCAAAAATTAAAATCATATATAATTTTCCAAATAAGCCTTTTTTCATCTTACAAACTAAGGACTTTTTAATTGTTGTCTACATAGTATTTTTCTTCAGAGATCTGCCTTAAAGCAATTGATGGTATCTGTCTCACAGATTTATGACAATTGAATATAATGAATGTGTGCAATAATCAGAAGATTTCCCAGAATATTATTACTCAATAAAATTTAGCTATTATAGTTATTTCCATTGTTATGTAAAATGAAGAATTTTCAAATGAGTAAAAAGTTTCCTCCAAAGACCCACTTATTAAATGGCCATGTTTTCTTTCATAATCAAAAATCTTTTCTAAATTCCTGCCTGCCTTTCTTTTTCAGCCATTTTGCATATTTTCCTGACAATTCCCTGATGTATGTGTAGGTATATTCATCTATATAAATATATGTTTGTACATTTGGACACAGAGACTCACATTCACACACTGACACATGTACATTTGTAACTGAATACTTGATGGACTTCCTATAGTGTTTTAAATATACTAGTTAAATAAATATAAGTAATTAGTTTGGTAATCTATTGTTTTCACAAAATAGTGAAAATTCACACATTATTGGCAGTAGTTATTTCAATCAGTTGGAAATATTCATTTATTTCATGGATTAATTACAAAAATATTTTATTAATAATATTCTTTTTTTTTTTTTTTTTTGGCACTAAGAAGTTGTTTTTATTTTTTGTTTTGTTTTTGTTTTTTAAATACTTTAGGTTCTGGGTTACATGTGCAGAACATGTAGTTTTGTTACATAGGTATACCCGTGCCATGGTGGTTTACTGAACCCATCAAACCGTCACCTACATTAGGTATTTCTCCTAATGTTATCCCTCCCCCAGGCCCCCACCACCCACAGGCCCAGATGTGTAATGATCCCCTCCCTGTGTCCAAGTGTTCTCATTGTTCAATTCTCACTTGAGTGAGAACATGTGGTGTTTGGTTTTCTGTTCCTGTAATACTTTGCTGAGAATGATGGTTGTCAGCTTCATCCATTTCCCTGCAAAGGACATGAACTCATCTTTTTTAAGGCTGCATAGTACTCCATGGTGTATACGTGACACATTTTCTTAATCTGGTCTATCAGTGATGGATATTTGGGTTGGTTCCAAGTCTTTGCTATTGTGAATAGTGTCGCAATAAACATACATGTGCATGTGTCTTTATCATACAATAATTTAGAATCCTTTGGGTATATGCCCAGTAATGGGATTGCTGGGTCAAATGGTATTTCTAGTTTTAGATCCTTGAGGAATCGCCATACTGTCTTCCACAATGGTTGAACTAATTTACCCCCCGACCAACAGTGTAAAAGTTTTCCACAACTTCTGCAGCATCTGTTGTTTCCTGACTTTTTAATGATCACCATTCTAACTGGTGTGAGATGGTATCTCATTGTGGCTTTGATTTGCATTTCTCTGATGGCGAGTGATGATGAGCATTTTTTCATGTGTCTGTTGGCTGCATAAATGTGTTCTTTTGAGAAGTGTCTGTTCACATCCTTTCCCCATTTTTTGATGGGGTTGTTTGATTTCTTCTTGTAAATTTGTTTCAGTTCTTCGTAGTTTCTGGATATTAGCCCTTTGTCAGATGGATAGACTACCGAAATTTTTCTCCCATTCTATAGGTTGCCTGTTCACTCTGATGATAGTTTCTCTTGCTGTGGCATCACGAAGTTTTTTTTTTTTTTTTTTTTTTTTTGTTATACTTTAAGTTCTAGGGTACATGTGCATAACGTGCAGGTTTGTTACATATGTATACCTATGCCATGTTGGTGTGCTGCACCCATCAACTCGTCAGCACCCATCAATTCATCATTTATATCATGTATAACTCCCCAATGCAATCCCTCCCTCCTCCCCCCTCCCCCCTCCCCATGATAGGCCCCAGTGCGTGATGTTCCCCTTCCCGAGTCCAAGTGATCTCATTGTTCAGTTCCCACCTATTGGTGAGAACATGCGGTGTTTGGTTTTCTCTTCTTGTGATAGTTTGCTAAGAATGATGGTTTCCAGCTGCATCCATGTCCCTACAAAGGACGCAAACTCATCCTTTTTTATGGCTGCATAGTATTCCATGGTGTATATGTGCCACATTTTCTTAATCCAGTCTGTCACAGATGGACATTTGGGTTGATTCCAAGTCTTTGCTATTGTGAATAGTGCCGCAATAAACATACGTGTGCATGTGTCTTTGTAGTAGAATAATTTATAATCCTTTGGGTATATACCCAGTAGTGGGATGGCTGGGTCATATGGTACATCTAGTTCTAGATCCTTGAGGAATTGCCATACTGTTTTCCATAATGGTTGAACTAGTTTACAATCCCACCAACAGTGTAAAAGTGTTCCTATTTCTCCACATCCTCTCCAACACCTGTTGTTTCCTGACTTCTTAATGATTGCCCTTCTAACTGGTGTGAGATGGTATCTCATTGTGGTTTTGATTTGCATTTCTCTGATGGCGAGTGACGATGAGCATTTTTTCATGTGTCTGTTGGCTGTATGAATATCTTCTTTTGAGAAATGTCTGTTCATATCCTTTCCCCACTTTTTGATGGGGTTGTTTGTTTTTTTCTCATATATTTGTTTGAGTTCTTTGTAGATTCTGGATATTAGCCCTTTGTCAGATGAGTAGGTTGCAAAAATTTTCTCCCATTCTGTAGGTTGCCTGTTCACTCTGATGGTAGTTTCTTTTGCTGTGCAAAAGCTCTTTAGTTTAATTAGATCCCATTTGTCAATTTTGGCTTTTGCTGCCGTTGCTTTTGGTGTTTTAGACATGAAGTCCTTGCCCATGCCTATGTCCTGAATGGTACTACCTAGATTTTCTTCTAGGGTTTTGATGGTATTAGGTCTAACATTTAAGTCTCTAATCCATCTTGAATTAATCTTCGTATAAGGGGTAAGGAAAGGATCCAGTTTCAGCTTTCTACTTATGGCTAGCCAATTTTCCCAGCACCATTTATTAAATAGGGAATCCTTTCCCCATTTCTTGTTTCTCTCAGGTTTGTCAAAGATCAGATGGCTGTAGATGTGCGGTATTATTTCTGAGGACTCTGTTCTGTTCCATTGGTCTATAGCTCTGTTTTGGTACCAGTACCATGCTGTTTTGGTTACTGTAGCCCTGTAGTATAGTTTGAAGTCAGGTAGCGTGACGCCTCCAGCTTTGTCCTTTTGACTTAGGATTGTCTTGGCAATGCGGGCTCTTTTTTGGTTCCATATGAACTTTAAAGCAGTTTTTTCCAATTCTGTGAAGAAAGTCATTGGTAGCTTGATGGGGATGGCATTGAATCTATAAATAACCTTGGGGAGTATGGCCATTTTCACGATATTGATTCTTCCTATCCATGAGCATGGTATGTTCTTCCATTTGTTTGTGTCCTCTTTTATTTCACTGAGCAGTGGTTTGTAGTTCTCCTTGAAGAGGTCCTTTACATCCCTTGTAAGCTGGATTCCTAGGTATTTGATTCTCTTTGAAGCAATTGTGAATGGAAGTTCATTCCTGATTTGGCTCTCTGCTTGTCTGTTACTGGTGTATAAGAATGCTTGTGATTTTTGCACATTAATTTTGTATCCTGAGACTTTGCTGAAGTTTCTTATCAGCTTAAGGAGATTTTGGGCTGAGACGATGGGGTTTTCTAAATATACAATCATGTCATCTGCAAACAGGGACAATTTGACTTCTTCTTTTCCTAACTGGATACGCTTGATTTCTTTCTCTTGCCTGATTGCCCTAGCCAGAACTTCCAACACTATGTTGAATAGGAGTGGTGAGAGAGGGCATCCCTGTCTTGTGCCAGTTTTCAAAGGGAATTTTTCCAGTTTTTGCCCATTCAGTATGATATTAGCTGTGGGTTTGTCATAAATGGCTCTTATTATTTTGAGATACGTTCCATCAATACCGAATTTATTGAGCGTTTTTAGCATGAAGGGCTGTTGAATTTTGTCAAAAGCCTTTTCTGCATCTATTGAGACAATCATGTGGTTCTTGTCTTTGGTTCTGTTTATATGCTGGATTACGTTTATTGATTTGTGAATGTTGAACCAGCCTTGCATCCCAGGGATGAAGCCCACTTGATCATGGTGGATAAGCTTTTTGATGTGCTGCTGAATCCGGTTTGCCAGTATTTTATTGAGAATTTTTGCATCAATGTTCATCAGGGATATTGGTCTAAAATTCTCTTTTTTTGTTGTGTCTCTGCCAGGCTTTGGTATCAGGATGATGTTGGCCTCATAAAATGAGTTAGGGAGGATTCCCTCTTTTTCTATTGATTGGAATAGTTTCAGAAGGAATGGTACCAGCTCCTCCTTGTACCTCTGGTAGAATTCAGCTGTGAATCCATCTGGTCCTGGACTTTTTTTGGTGGGTAGGCTATTAATTGTTGCCTCAATTTCAGAGCCTGCTATTGGTCTATTCAGGGATTCAACTTCTTCCTGGTTTAGCCTTGGGAGAGTGTAAGTGTCCAGGAAATTATCCATTTCTTCTAGATTTTCTAGTTGATTTGCGTAGAGGCGTTTATAGTATTCTCTGATGGTAGTTTGTATTTCTGTGGGGTCAGTGGTGATATCCCCTTTACCATTTTTTATTGCATCTATTTGATTCCTCTCTCTTTTCTTCTTTATTAGCCTTGCTAGCGGTCTGTCAATTTTGTTGATCTTTTCAAAAAACCAGCTCCTGGATTCATTGATTTTTTGGAGGTTTTTTTGTGTCTCTATCTCCTTCAGTTCGGCTCTGATCTTAGTTATTTCTTGCCTTCTGCTAGCTTTTGAATGTGTTTGCTCTTGCCTCTCTAGTTCTTTTAATTGTGATGTTAGAGTGTCAATTTTAGATCTTTCCTGCTTTCTCTTGTGGGCATTTAGTGCTATAAATTTCCCTCTACACACTGCTTTAAATGTGTCCCAGAGATTCTGGTATGTTGTATCTTTGTTCTCATTGGTTTCAAAGAACATCTTTATTTCCGCTTTCATTTCGTCATGTACCCAGTAGTCATTCAGGAGCAGGTTGTTCAGTTTCCATGTAGTTGAGTGGTTTTGATTGATTTTCTTAGTCCTGAGTTCTAGTTTGATTGCACTGTGGTCTGAGAGACAGTTTGTTATAATTTCTGTTCTTGTACATTTGCTGAGGAGTGCTTTACTTCCAATTATGTGGTCAATTTTGGAATAAGTGCGATGTGGTGCTGAGAAGAATGTATATTCTGTTGATTTGGGGTGGAGAGTTCTATAGATGTCTATTAGGTCCGCTTGGTGCAGAGATGAGTTCAATTCCTGGATATCCTTGTTCACTTTCTGTCTCGTTGATCTGTCTAATGTTGACAGCGGAGTGTTGAAGTCTCCCATTATTATTGTATGGGAGTCTAAGTCTCTTTGTAAGTCCCTAAGGACTTGCTTTATGAATCTGGGTGCTCCTGTATTTGGTGCATATATATTTAGGAGAGTTAGCTCTTCCTGTTGAATTGATCCCTTTACCATTATGTAATGGCCTTCTTTGTCTCTTTTGATCTTTGATGGTTTAAAGTCTGTTTTATCAGAGACAAGGATTGCAACCCCTGCTTTTTTTTGTTCTCCATTTGCTTGGTAGATCTTCCTCCATCCCTTTATTTTGAGCCTATGTATGTCTCTGCATGTGAGATGGGTCTCCTGAATACAGCAGACTGATGGGTCTTGACTCTTTATCCAGTTTGCCAGTCTGTGTCTTTTAATTGGAGCATTTAGTCCATTAACATTTAAGGTTAATATTGTTATGTGTGAACTTGATCCTGCCATTATGATATTAACTGGTTATTTTGCTCGTTAGTTGATGCAGTTTCTTCCTAGCCTCGATGGTCTTTACATTTTGGCATGTTTTTGCAATGGCTGGTACTGGTTGTTCCTTTCCATGTTTAGGGCTTCCTTCAGGGTCTCTTGTAAGGCAGGCCTGGTGGTGACAAAATCTCTAAGCATTTGCTTATCTGTAAAGGATTTTATTTCTCCTTCACTTATGAAACTTAGTTTGGCTGGATATGAAATTCTGGGTTGAAAATTCTTTTCTTTAAGAACGTTGAATATTGGCCCCCACTCTCTTCTGGCTTGTAGAGTTTCTGCTGGGAGATCTGCTGTTAGTCTGATGGGCTTCCCTTTGTGGGTAACCCGACCTTTCTCTCTGGCTGCCCTTAAGATTTTTTCCTTCATTTCAACTTTGGTGAATCTGGCAATTATGTGTCTTGGAGTTGCTCTTCTGGAGGAGTATCTTTGTGGCGTTCTCTGTATTTCCTGAATTTGAATGTTGGCCTGCCCTACTAGGTTGGGGAAGTTCTCCTGGATGATTTCCTGAAGAGTGTTTTCCAACTTGGTTCCATTTTCCCCCTCACTTTCAGGCACCCCAATCAGGCGTAGATTTGGTCTTTTTACGTAATCCCATACTTCTTGCAGGCTTTGCTCATTTCTTTTTCTTCTTTTTTCTTTTGGTTTCTCTTCTCGCTTCATTTCATTCATCTGATCCTCAATCGCTGATACTCTTTCTTCCAGTTGATCGAGTCGGTTACTGAAGCTTGTGCATTTGTCACGTATTTCTCGTGTCATGGTTTTCATCTCTGTCATTTCGTTTATGATCTTCTCTGCATTAATTAGTCTAGCTGTCAATTCTTCCACTCTTTTTTCAAGATTTTTAGTTTCTTTGCGCTGGGTACGTAATTCCTCCTTTAGCTCTGATAAGTTTGATGGACTGAAGCCTTCTTCTCTCCTCTCGTCCAAGTCATTCTCTGACCAGCTTTGATCCATTGCTGGCGATGGGCTGCACTCCTTTGCAGGGGGAGATGCGCTCTTATTTTTTGAATTTCCAGCTTTTCTGCCCTGCTTCTTCCCCATCTTTGTGGTTTTATCTGTCTCTGGTCTTTGATGGTGGTGACGTACTGATGGGGTTTTGGTATAGGTGTCCTTCCTGTTTGATAGTTTTCCTTCTGACAGTCAGAAGGACTGTTGTTGGTCTGTTGGAGATTGCTTGAGGTCCACTCCAGACCCTGTTTGCCTGGGTATCAGCAGCAGAGGTTGCCGAAGATAGAATATTGCTGAACAGCGAGTGTACCTGTCTGATTCTTCCTTTGGAAGTTTCCTCTCAGGGGTGTACTCCACCCTGTGAGGTGTTGGGTGTCAGACTGCCCCTAGTGGGGGATTTCTCCCAGCTAGGCTACTCAGGGGTCAGGGACACACCTGAGCAGGCAGTCTGTCCGTTCTCAGATCTCAACCTCCGCGTTGGGAGATCCACGGCTCTCCCCAAAGCTGTCAGACAGAGTCGTTCGCGTCTGCACTGGCTCCCGCTACTTCCCCTGTTGGTCTTCAGCTGTGCGCTGTCCCCAGAGGTGGAGACCACAGAGACAGGCAGGCTTCCTTGAGCTGCTGTGAGCTCCACCCAGTTCGAGCTTCCCAGAGGCTTTGTTTACCTACTTAAGCCTCAGGAATGGCGGGCGCCCCTCCCCCAGCCTCGCTGCTGCCTTGCCTATAGATCGCGGCAGACTGCTGTGTTAGCAGTGAGGGAGGCTTCATGGGCGTGGGACCCTCCCGGCCAGGTGTGGGATATATTCTGGTGTGCCTGTATGCTTACAGCGCAGTATTGGGGTGGGAGTTACCCGATTTTCCAGGTGTTGTGTGTCTCAGTTCCCCTGGCTAGGAAAACGGATCCCGTTCCCCCTTGCGCTTCCAGGTGAGGCGATGCCTCGCCCTGCTTCAGCTCTCGCTGGTCAGGCTGCAGCAGCTGACCAGCACCGATTGTCCGGCACTCCCTAGTGAGATGACCCCAGTACCTCAGTTGAAAATGCAGAAATCACCGGTCTTCTGTGTCGCTCGCGCTGGGAGTTGGAGACTGGAGCTGTTCCTATTCGGCCATCTTGCTCCGCCCCCAATAATATTCGTTTATATTTACTTGTTTGTTTTTTTCAAATAGCCAACATTTATCCAAAACGGCAATGTGGAACCAAAAAGTTTCTGTTTAGGCTATGGAAAAATCTTCTTATCATTTATGTAGCGATGCTCATGTTTACTACATTTAATCTCTCACAAGTGCTTGAATATAACTTTTTCTGAACCTAAGATAAATGTAAAATAAAATTAAAATAACATTGTAATAGAAATAGAGTTTTTGATGTAGTGCATACATGTGTACTGCCCAGTGTTGTGTAATATGGTACATCAGCATCTGATTTCATTTTTTTCCCACTCAGCAGCTTATTAAAGTTGTTTATTTTCTTCCTAGGCTATAAAAGGAAGGTTATGAAGATTATGAGATTTTAGCAGTAATCACAGGCCAACTTCCACCATTAACATATAGCACTTAATCTAGTTTTAAAATAGAAATGTAAAAAAATGTATTTTACCGTTCACACTTTATATTAGAGATGTGCAAGCACATATAAAAGTAAAATGATTTTAAAATATTTTCCAATTGAGACTCTTCCTGGTGAATAGCTTATGTAACATATAGTTTTAAAAAAGGCATTTGATAACAATATTAATGAGTTTTATTAAACTGTGTATGTGTAGGAAAATGTGTGTGTCCTGTATATGTGTGTGTATATATATGCATAAAAAAGAGCATTCTTATACACCCATAATAGAGAGCCAAATCATGAGTGAACTCCCATTCACAATTGCTTTAAAGATAATAAAATACCTAGGAATCCAAATTACAAGGGATTTGAAGGACCCTTTCAAGGAGAACTACAAACCACTGCTCAAGGAAATAAAAGAGGACACAAACAAATGGAAGAACATTCCCTGCTCATGGACAGGAAGAATCAATATCGTGAAAATGGCCATACTGCCCAAGGTAATTTAGAGATTCAATGTCATCCCCATCAAGCTACCAATGATTTTCTTCATGGAATTGGAAAAAAACTAATTTAAAGTTCATATGGAACCAAAAAAGATCCCGCATTGCCAAGACAATCCTAAGCCAAAAGAATAAAGCTGGAGGCATCATGCTACCTGACTTCAAACTATACTACAAGGCTGCAGTAACCAAAACAGCATGGTACTGGTACCAAACAGAGATATAGACCAATGGAACAGAACAGAGCCCTCAGAAATACTACTACACATCTACAACAATCTGATCTTTGACAAACCTGACAAAAACAAGAAATGGGGAAGCAATTCCCTATTTAATAAATGGTGCTGGGAAAAATGGCTAGCCATAAGTATAAAGCTGAAACTGGATCCTTTCCTTACACCTTATACAAAAATTATTTCAAGATGGATTAAAAACTTAAATGTTAGACCTAATACCATAAAAACCCTAGAAGAAAACCTAGGCAATACCATTCAGGACATAGGCATGGGCAAGGACTTCATGTCTAAAACACCGAAAGCAATGGCAACAAAAGCTGAAATAGACAAATGGGATCTAATTAAACTGAAGAGCTGCTGCACAGCAAAAGAAACTACCATCAGAGTGAACCTAGAGAATGGGAGAAAATTTTTGCAATCTACTTGTCTGACAAAGGGCTAATAATATCCAGAATCTACAAAGAACTTAAACAAATTTACAAGAAAAAACAAACAACCCCATCAAAAAGTGGGCAAAGGATATGAACAGACACTTCTCAAAAGAAGACATTTATGCAGCCAACAGACACATGAAAAAATTATCAGCATCACTGGCCATCAGAGAAATGCAAATCAAAACCACAATGAGACACCATCTCACACCAGTTAGAATGGCGATCATTAAAAAGTCAGGAAACAACAGCTGCTGGAGAGGATGTGGAGAAATAGGAACACTTTTACACTGTTGGTGGGACTGTAAACTAGTTCAACCATTGTGGAAGACAGTGTGGCAATTCCTCAAGAATCTTGAACTAGAAATACCATTTGACCCAACCATCCCATTACTGGGTATATACCCAAAGGATTATAAATCATGCTGCTATAAAGACAAATGTACATGTATGTTTATTGAGGCACTATTCACAATAGCAAAGACTTGGAACCAACCCAAATGTCCATTAATGATAGACTGGATTAAGAAAATGTGGCACATATACACCATGGAATATTATGCAGCCATAAAAAAGGATGAGTTCATGTCTTATAGGGACATGGATGAAGCTGGAAACCATCATTCTCAGCAAAATATCGCAAGGACAAAAAACCAAACACCGCATGTTCTCACTCATAGGTGGGAACTGAACAATGAGAGCACTTGGACACAAGAAGGGGAATATCACACACCGGGCCTGTTGTGGCGTGGGGGGAGGGGGGAGGGATAGCATTAGGAGATATACCTAATGTAAATGACGAGTATAAATGACAATTTAATGGTTGCAGCACACCAACATGGCACATGTATAGATATGTAACAAACCTGAACATTGTGCACAAGTACCTTAGAGCTTAAAGTATAATAATAATAATAATGATGAAAGAGCTGAGAAGAAAAAATATTGCTAAAATAAGTTTCCTTTATCAAATAACGTGAGTATAGATACAGGAAAGCCATTGTAGCTGTGATAACACAAAACTCAGATTATTTTATGGTTACTTGAAACATGGGTGAATGCTGACTCACAAAAATTAAATATGTTATTTAAAATTTTATTTGACAGCTACTTGGACTATGGGTAAATGCTGAAATAAAATTGAGAATATTTATTGTAACAAAAACTTCATTGTTCCTAAAAATACTGTTCCATGATTCAACTTTCATTTTAAGACATAAACACATTTATTTTAATAGTTTATAAAACACTCTCCAAATTGCTAAAAATCTCCTGGAAAATTGCACTATATCTTAAATAGACTGTTTGCCTCTGGATTGGTTTTCTCTGTTATTTGTTAAAAGCAAATACTCATTTATCAAATGCAAATATATTCTGTTTTACGTATATATATGTATATAATTGTATTTAATGATTATTTTACAATGTCACGTAATAAAACTGGATATGTAAATCAGAAACATTAAAGAAAATATGTTCCAAATATCTTTTCCCTGGGTAACCTATTATTTCAACAAGATAAACATTTTAAACTTCTGTTAAAATTATTTTTCCATAAGCCTCCCATAACAAATAAAGTATTAATAAACGTGAATACATAAACCTGAATGATATACACCACTTATCCCAAGAAGATAAATCAAAATTAGTCTTAAATATTAACACAAATCATCAGTATCAAGTATAGTGTCTTAATCAGTTTGGAATGCTGTAAGAAAGTACTATAAACTGGAAGACTTACAAGCAACAGAAATTTATTTCTCACTGTTATGGAGACTAGAAGTTCAAATTCAGGGTCCCAGCATGGTCAAATTCTGGCGAAGGTCTTTTCTGGGTTGCAGATTTTCAACTTACATGGTGAAAAGAATAAGCTAGTTCGCTGGCCTCTTTCTGTAATAGCACTAATGTCATTTAGTAAGGCTCCATTTAACTGCTGCTCAAAGATCCTACTGCCAAGTACCATCATATTGAGTTCAGGCTTCAACATGTGAATCTTGAAGGGGCACAAACATTCAGTCCATTACGACCAGATTTATTCGATTTACAATACATCTTCAAACAGCCAGCAATTTGTTGATTTAATTTTTATAACACAGATCAATAGAAAAAAATAAATTTAAATTACATTAAATAAAGCATACAAAATATATGTTTTAAGCAGATATACATTTCAGTAATTGATTAGAATTGAGATCATTAGGTAATTGTAATAAATTTGGGCCTAATCATTTTCTTTTTGGTGTATCTCAAATTGATAGCTCAGAGTTGAGCACTATTTGATAATATGGAAGATATGACATATTACTTTTGGTATACTACATTTTAAGCAGATTATATCATTTATTGGTATGTTTATAATTTTAAGAAAATTTATGTCTGCACTAAGAAGTTGCTGTCAAAACAGTTATATTTTCAAAAAAATATTTTCTATATGATCGTTGTATATTTTGAAGGAGTTTAATTGCAGTTTTATAAATAGCCAAAGTTTCAAATCACTCTCTAATCATCAGTGCCCAAAGTTAGAGGAAATATCATTAAGTAAAGTTATCACAAAAAATTTTCCCATCACCATATTTTGTGTTAATTTTTCCTGATATTTTAAGCCAAAAAAGCATTGTATTTCTTTAAATTAAATGAATCTATAGTAACTGACCATAAAATTTTAATTATATTTAGATCTTCTAAAACATATCTAAAACACAAGGAAATAATTTTATAATCATAATTGTTAAATGAACTTACTACTGGTATATGAATTAATAAATGAAAAAATGCTGAACTTTGTTTCTTTAAACCATCAAGAACAATGTTTGAAAGGGAGAATGTCTTTTCCTGATATTTCTTTACCATATCTTCTTAACTTGCTTGGGATTTTAAACAAGAAAAAAACATTCTTCCAGAATCAACAAGCTAAGCACAATCAATCCCTCTGAACAGTAGTACTGTTCATTACTTATCTTGTATTACACACAAACCCCAGGACAGTGCCATACATTCATGGAGTATAGTACTTAAGCATATTTTTAAATTGGATTTGAGTAGACAACCAATCTCTCCTATTGCCTCTCTATTTTAAAGAAGTAAGTAGAAGAGTTGTAGGAAATCATACTCTTCCAATATCAAGCCATAGGAAAACAGAAAAGAAGTATGCTACAAGAGAAGGGATGAATTCTTATGGGGGAAAGAAAGCTATACTTGAGGGAAATCCAAAGTTTAATTCAGTAGATTTATCTTCTGGTATATGCTACATTTCTTCTAACATTTTCTCTGACTGCTGGTGGGGAAAGGAGCCTCATCAGAAGTGGTGATGTATCCATATGCAGCACGCAGTAACCTTTCAGTTTCTACTATCTGACCTCCTGAAGTTGCTTCATCATCCATCGTTTCTTCAATTGGCTAAGTTAGACGTTGCTTCTTGTAAAGAAAGATTGGAGACTATGAATTTGGTCCAAGTTTCTCATTTTACAAAGGGAAAATTGAGGTTGAAAAGGTTAAATGACTTTTTCATGTCATGCATATATTCAACAGGAAGTCAATAGAAAAACTCTTGTTTTTTTTTACTATCCTTGTGAGATCAGGCACTGAATATAAAATATGAGGCTCCTCCACAAACCTGTGTGTGTGTGTGTGTGTGTATGTGTGTGTACTCACTACAAATAAATACTTCTTATACATTATATCTACTATTACTGAGTCAGAAAAACTTTGAAAATTGAGAAATGCAAAAGTATTAAATGACTTATAGACCATTATAAGTATATATTGAATCTGTAAGTATTTATTTAATGATATTGCCACACATTTATTTTTACTATTTAAAAATTACTTCTAATTTGAAGACACTAATTATGAGAATATCTCTTTTCTATGTTAAACTAATTTATTATTGGATTAGATTAAATTTTTGATAATAATGAAGAGAATAGCAAGCTTCTTAGCCTATTTCAACAATATCACCTTAATTCCTACGATGTATGTAGTTAGCATGATTTATATATGAAACTTTTTGAGAGTCGGGGAACTACTTGAAGAAAATGAAAATATTATCACTCTAAATATTTCATTAAGATTGTAATTTGACCAGAAATTCAGTAGGTTTTAAACATTATTTTAAATTTAAAGCTATTTTTCTTATTTAGTATTTTCTTTGTGCTCTTTCAAAGGATAATGTCAAATTCGAATACATGCAATTTTGTCTTGAGGCTAATTCACAAACATAATTCTTCAATTTGATTATTTTTCCCAAGATGTGATCATAATAATTTTTTCAATTTAAAGTATCATACTAAAAAAGAATGTCTTCTGCATATATTAGAGTAATCTCACATACTCTCTGATGGAGGAATTATATAACCATTAATGTTAAAGGGGTTATCAGGTATAAAACATACTACTCCAAATAAAAACAAATGAGTTAATAAAAATTTATTATTTTCAGAGTCAATTTTTTTGAATGGAAAATATTCTAGTTACATTGTTTTCACTAAACTGAACTATTAAAGGATTATACCATTGAGTTGGGTTTAATTGGAAGCTTATATTCACCTAAAATATGCCATCAATTGACATTAACTGATGTGTTACTATATGAGCTTGTCATACTTGTTAATAAATTTATTTAAAATATTTTGGAAACAATTATTTACCATTGTCTGATATACTGAGTGCTAATGCTATTTAAAGAACATGTGGCTTGAGTCATTAGTTATTCTGTTTAATATAAAGACTATCTGTTTCTGGTGGGGAATCACCACAGAAGCAAAAACATTGCCACCAGAGACATTGGCCAACTTGGATCTGCGAAGATCTAAAAGCATTTAACACTTAAATGCTTGTTAAATATCCTTGTAGGATATTTAAATATCCCACAAATGTTGATATTGCATTATTTCCTATATTGCAAAGAATCACCAATGTGTATTTTGTTGTATGCTTTCCAAATTATGACATTTGATTCCAATTTGAGCATTACATTCTGGAGTATAATTTTGATGCTCACTTGTATGTTGAAATAAGTGAAAAGCCAAGTAAATGGAAGCAATGGCCTTGACAGGTTAAAACAGGATTTCTCAAAACCAGTCTCCAGATCTCTTGCATGGAATTACCTAGAATGCTTTATTAAATTAATATTTTTGGATCTTTCCTAAGATGTACTAAATTAGGATCTCTAGGATTGCAAGTGAATAACCTAAAAAGTTGTTAAATTTGTTTTTAGTTTTTGGATTTGAATTAAATATTTTTTATACTTTTCTATTTAAAATACTTTATTGTGGTATGATTGACATGAAAAAACTGTAAATATTTAATTCTCGCAACTTGATGAGTTTAGAGATAAGTACATGTCTTCTAAAACATCACCAAAATCAATGTCATAAGCCTATCCATGTAAAATTCTAAAATTATTTTAACTTCATATAAGCATTCATTTTAAAGCCATTGATATAAGCTGTATCATGCTACTTATGACACAATATAATATAGTATACTGTATCATATAATGTATTACACAACACAATATATTATATTGTGTTTTACATTAAATCATATTGTGTTATCCTTGAAGCAGAGACTAAAGCAAAGACCTTTGTTCTGGTACATTATTTAAGAAGTGATTTCTATAGGCAAATGTGAGGAAGGTAGAAAAATGAGGCCTGAAAATGGATAATAAAATAAATACAAGTAATTTGTCACGGTTACTTCTGAACAAGTTATTCATTTCCTCAGGAATCTTTGTGAAGCACACAGAATGCCTCTCAAATAGGCCTCAATGATAGAATATCTATTTACTGCCCTCCACCCTCCATTAGTTGAAAGTTGCCCCCTAGGAGAGTCAAGTCTGCCACACTTCCAGAAGACATTTCTGTGCTGGCCAAGTGAGTTCCCACAGCTTCAGAGTAAGTATGGGGCAACGTATAAAAAGACACTGGTACACACTGGTGAGTAATAATGTTAGCATGAGTCTGAGGTTGCACAAACAAACAAACAACAACAACAGAACTTGGCAATCACAGCCATGGTGCGCCTAGTAATTTTAAACAGTCTGCCAAGTATCCTGCCTTTAATAAACGGGCTGTGTCTTGCCACTGCTCAGATGAGTTCATAAAGTCCTCTCTGTAATACGAATGGTTTCTGTTCACAGTTTCTGTAAAAGTCAACATTGGAAAACTAGTGGAAAAACTTTAGTCTCCACTACCATAAGGGAGTATCATTTGTGTCGTGGTGAGAGAGGTCATAATTCTGAGTCCATACAAAATACCCTTCCTAACACCAATGCTACTCCATTCATGTACACATTATGCAAGTATGAGATGGTCAAATATAGATGTGGCTGAAGAATACAGGACAAGCCGTCTTGTTCTACATGCGTTGAGTGCCTTCTCTGCAGTAGAGGCTGTTTTCTCTCTTATAGATGTTAATGTGAGTCACAAAGACCTGCAAACTTTGTGTCAACTTATAGTTCGAGCTCCAGTTTTTCTCCAAATCTTTATGCCAGTCTTTCAATATCGCTCCTTCATGATCCCAGAAAAATCAGGTGAGCCACTTATCACTAATCAGGAGTTCTTGTACATTCTTACCTCACAATCTTTTTCTCTATATACAGACTTGAATATCATGTATGATGCACTGCCCAAGTGAGAGAATTTCCTCTTCATGTTATTTAAAGCCAGCCTTGAGTGGAGTTATAGCATGGCAGCAATTCATTTTCAGATTTGCTCCAAAATACTAAACCACCCCTCTGTGAATCAAGCTTGAACATTTTCCTTTTATGTCAACTGATCATGAATAATCCCCATGGAGATGATAGGTGAGAGCTGAGTTAGACAAGAAGAGACAAAGGTAATAGGTTTGATGGGAATTTGAGCCACTTGTACCTGTAACACACTTGTGTCATCTTTAACAGTTCATGTTTAACTCTAAATTGTAATATTTCCACCATAAAATTGGTAGCTGTAGTACCCACTTAACCATAGGATGTGGTAGATCTTGCTCAGGTTTTGATGAGGAGCAGTCTGAGTCAAGCAGTAATGTACCTTATAATTGGTTGTTTTATTTTACTTGGGTCCAATAATATATGAGAAATAGCTTTTCAAATGGTGAGAAATTATCTTTGCCCTAAGAGTCTGGCTGTGACTCTCCTTTTAGAGTTCATTTATATTACAGACTCTCCATATCATTCTTATCTACCTCAAATACTTCTAGTATTTTGACATCTAGATCTAACAAGTAGAATGTCAGGGTATCTTATTGACTAAATTTGGTTTCATGTGTAACCCTTTCTTGCTCTGGTTTGCACTTCAAACTGACAACCTTGAGTCCCTTGATAAACGATCTTTCCCAAATGTTGTCTGTTGTGTCTCCAAAATCCAAAGAGATCCATTAATTAGCATGAAGCAATGCATCACCATAATATCATACTTAATGCCAATATCATTAACGTTCTTGTGAACCCCAGTCTACATTCATTTTGGTGAATGAAAATTGTTTAAAATAAAAAACTAATATTTATTATGTATACTTGTGATAATATCGAAGGACTCTTCTTCAAAGGGATCCAAACTACTATTCAGTCAATGAGTGCTATGATGGAGAACTAGTTGAGTTGGAAAAACTCAGTAAGAAACAATTTTTTTTTTTTTTTTACATTGCCAATGCTATCATTTAAATCTAATCTCCAGTTCTTGATTATTTTTTATTGGTTTCCCTAGTCAAGTAGCACTCAAATGGGAGTCTCAGCTTTCACCTCCAGGGAAAACATGGCTTCTTAGCCATTACTACATATCCCTGTGTATCAAAGCACTCTGGTTGCCGATCTAGTTTTGCCTTCTGATAACTATGTCTACTTGTCTCTATTGCTTAAGTGTAACAACCTCCCCTTTACAATTTTGGAATCCTATCATTAACATCGATGTTTGGATGCCATGCCTGGTTACAGGGAAGCAATTCATACTATCATTGAACACGCTGATCTTGTATCATTGGTGCACATACATTATTGCTTTGGTACCATCTTGTAGAAATATGTGTCTATTGGGCCCTCCTAGGGAATATAGTCGAGTAACAATTTTCCTTGTTTCAAATAATAAATTTGTTATAAAATTCTTTACTCTTTCAAGACATTTCTGGGATCTCCATTTTACTTATGACAATATCCATAGGGTCTAAGCTTCAAGAACTGATCTATCTTTGTAGTTTATTAAGGCTGATAAACTATGCATAATGGAAGAGTGCTCCTATGCTAATAAAATCTACCCTATTCACATGCATCCTTTTGTTTCAGTATGCTCAAGATTTATACCCACAAATGTCTCGTGTCTTTCAGATACATCTTAACTGGGTCCTGCAATTCTTTAATTCAATAAAGTATGTCCTCACAAAGCAGAAACTGTATTTCTCTACTTGGTCTATCTGACACCATATAACATTTATTTTTCTAGAGCACTGGTGTGGGAAAATGTTGTGAACTATAAATATCATCTTGTAAAGAATCCCTCTCCAAGGAGTCCCCAGTTGAGGTCTCACGGTTTATTTCCAAGAGCCTTTACTGTAGCATAAGATACTATCAAGCCAAACATTCAGTCTCATTGAAGCTATTACACGCTTATAATCATACCTGTGCTGGAAACAGAATTATTGGTGGTGTTAATTTAACAACCCAATGATCAGAAATGACATCAGGAAGCTATCAAAAAATGAACATATTTGTATTCTTTTTCTTTTTTTCTTTTTTTTTTTTTTTTGAGACGGAGTCTCGCTCTGTCACCCAGGCTGGAGTGCAGTGGCGCGATCTCGGCTCACTGCAAGCTCCGCCTCCCGGGTTCACACCATTCTCCTGCCTCAGCCTCCCGAGTAGCTGGGACTACAGACGCCCGCCACCACGCCCGGCTAATTTTTAGTATTTTTAGTGGAGACGGGGTTTCACCGTGTTAGCCAGGATGGTCTCGATCTCCTGACCTCGTGATCCACCGTCCTCGGCCTCCCAAAGTGCTGGGATTACAGGCGTGAGCCACCGAGCCCGGCCCCCGAAAATATTTTTATTCTAATGTCCAAACACATTGATGATTCTGCATTAAATTTTATATTACATGATTATAATCAATTATCACATTGTAATTTCTAATGCCTCCATTTATTGTGTTAGCCAGGAAATGATCCAGTGAGATCTTCTGCTGTGGGGAGCATAACTGAGTGATGGCCCAAGTTGTTGCCCTTGTGAATTCACTGTCATATTTGTGCTGAAGCTAGACTTTCCACAGAAGTCTTCCAGACAGTGACTGAGTGCACTGCTTGCCCTAATTGAAGCCTGTTTCTGTGAGACCTGAGTCTCAGCTTAGAGACTTTGGCCCAAGGTCTCTCAATCAGTCTAGATAAAACTTTTTTTTGAACTGTGTTACAGTCTAAGACTCTTTCCACCCATCCCTTCTCCCACCTCATCAACTTCACAGGAACCATATATTTTGTGTGTTCTGAAATATCTGACCATCTTACCTGTTTATCCCATTTCTTTTATAGGCATTTTTCTATGGCTGCTTCTACCTTGGTGTTTGCTTCTGTACTCTAACTTCAGTGGTGCAAGAAAAACTAAAGTTAAGTTGAGACTTGGAGACTGGCTCACTCACTACCTGATAGGCAGGGAGAATGTTATTCTCTGTGGTATGTGAGACACAGACAGTGCCTGAGACAAGGTGGCAATCCAGTTCCTGTTGATTTCAGCAATGCTAACATGGGGAGATATTCTAGGTGGATTTCCTTGTAGTTGATATTGTCTGTATATTTGAAAGATGTGAAATTAATAAAGCCTACAAAGAAAACAGAGTTGGTTCTTTATTGCTAAGTTATATTAATAATATACAGAAGGCTAATTAAAAGCTAAAGAGTAAGTGTGAAAGTAGACTGTCTCTTTGATAGCAAGTCCTTTATCTCCTGCAGCAGAAAAACATAAATAGCCAAACAGCACACCAGAGATCTGACAGGCTTGCAGAGCTTCCGAGATGTCTAAATGCTTAATCAAGGCATGTGTGTTTTGAAAAAATAGGAGCCTTGGTTGAGAAAACCTAACATCAAAATATGTGTCCAAGAAACTGAGAAGGATATTTCTGAAGAAGTTGATTCTGCAGAGCCCTGTGAATGTTCAGAGATTATAGGCACAACCCATACTTCTCTACTAAGAACTAGATCTTCCACTCTACTGGAAGATGATACAGAAGAATTTCACTCTTCACCCACACCCCCAAGCAACAGGTAGATGCCTTTGGAGCTGCCCCCACTTCCTCTCCTTCAGGCAGCCACATATTGTTAAATAACAGCATAACGCATCTGGTGATATGCTAATTCTAATAAGGAGAAATGGGTTTAGCATTGGAGGAGCTAGCACATAAACCTAGTAGCCAGCATATTACACTACATATGAATTTTGAGGAAGCACTATCAATGGGAGTAGATGAAAGTCTGGATAATCGAGAATTCTTTTTGAGTGCTCATATTTAGAACATAGTATGTAATAATCTGAGAAATATCTCAGGTGGATGGAACAAACTCACTGTGATGATGACTCCTAGAAGCGTAGAGAAATTGTTGAGTAATGCTGAGTGTGATGGAAATTCCTGAGTTTCAGGAATAGATATTAGAGAAAAGAACAAAGAGGGTCAAGGCAGTGGGAATAGAGAAATGAAGTATTATGTGTAACCCAAAGACTCACCAGAGATTATTTCCAGAAAATGCAAAGAAACAAACAATGCACCAACACCAATAGTGAGAGAGTCACCAGCTACATTAAGAATTTTAGTTGTAGTTCTCCTCTAGAGACTAGAGATTATGGTGCTGGAGGCAATTACAAAGTTGTAGTCATACATATCTCTGAGCATGTGAGGCCCCGAAGTAACAGAGGTGATTAGTCACAAATACAGTAGTGACCAGAAAAAAATGAAACAAATTCCAAGGAACCTTGAAACAGAGTGTATTGTAGAAATGATTAATATAGCATGTCAGCCCTATGGGAAGCATAGACAGTGAGTCAACTGTCTTGCTTTGTTACTTAACATCTGTAACCTCCCAAAAAAGACAAAAATGAAGTAGCAGGAGTTTTAAAACAGTTATCTCAATTCAAAAATCATGATTCTTTTACCAATATCAGGACCCGAGCCAATTTTTACATCTGAAATGTATTGACTGAAGAAAAGATAAGGTCTGCAGAAGGAAAAACTCTATAATACAGTGGCATATTACTTGTAATCATGTTCTTAGTCTTTCTTCAAAGGGACTGTATTAGTCTGTTCTTGCACTGCTATAAATAACTACCTGAGACTGGGTAATTTATAAAGAAAACAGGTTTAATTGGCTATATAGGAGGCAAGGATCGGGAGGTCTCTGAAAACTTTCAATCATGGCAGAAGGTGAAGAGTAGGTGGACACGTCTTACATGGCTGGAGCAGGAGGAGGAGAGTGAGCCGGGAGGTGCTACACACTTTTAAACGGCTAGATCTCACAATAACTCACTCACTCCCATGAAAACAGCACCAAAATGGGGAACCTGCCCCTGTAATTCAATCATTTCCCACCAGGCCCCACCTTCAACATTTGGGAATTACAATTTGATGTGAAATTTGGGTGGGGATACAGAACCAAACCATATCAAGGACCTATGACTTTTTAGTAAAGTGATTGTATACACTCAGAAATCAGAATAGGGATATCTAGACAGTTTGAGAACAATTGAACACAGGCGCTGACTTGACACTGATATCTGGAGACTTGATGTATTATTATGGCCCCTGTTACAGTGTTGGTATCGTGGCCAGGTAATAACAAAGTCTTGGTGAAATTCTACCTTATGGTATGCCTGGCGGGTTCTTAGAACCACACTAATAGTCATTTTCCCTGTCATAAAATGCCTAATTGAATTAATATACTTGGCAGTAAGAGCAACCCCCACACGTATACTTGGCCTGTGAAATAAAAGCTATTATACTGGAAAAGATCAGGTAGAAACTTTTAAACTCTTCATCACCACATATCAAGACAGTATATAGATATATGAATTAATAGAGAAAAGAGAGTGAGGAAGGGATAGAGAGAGAAAGCAAGTTCCTATACACAACCCTGGGAAAGGGCATAGATTCATGCTAATTATTAAAGACCTAATGAATGAAGGCCAATCCCATGCTCTCTATTGTATAATATTTGATTTTCCAATCTTGTTCCTATAGAAACCAAATGGAATCTAAAAACTGACTATGTATTACCACAGCTTAAACAACAACAGGTATCTATTTTCAGCTTGGTTCTGTCACACTTGCCAAGTCATAAAGTCAGATAGGTCCAGAGGTAGCACATCAAAAGAGAGAAAATAGCAGGTCAAAGGGGGATGAGTAAGTTACAGGAGCTGGTAGCTGAGTGCTCATCTATCAGAGCTGTACTAGTGCTGCTCTCCACCCATAGGGTATCCATTATGACCAAATGAAAGAAGAAAAATATCTGAATATGATTTATGAGTGAGTTGACTCAGTGCCTGGGAACAACCCAAAAATGAACTACATCACACCCACATTTAAGTATGGTCTTGAAAAATTGTGGAAATGGAAAATAATACCAGTGAACAAAGTGTGAGCAGTGTCGCCGGTCATCCTAAAATGGATAAGTTATAAACCATTATAGTATATTTATGTGGGTCTATTTCTCGGCTTCCATTCCATTCCATTGATCTATTTGTCTATTCTTTCACCAATATAATATTGTCTTGATTACTGTAGTTTTTTAGTAAATCTTGAATTTAGATAGCTTCAGCCACTGTACCTTGTTCTTTCAGTTCTATATTGTGGTGACTATTCTATCTTTTGGCTGGGGTTTTGATTAGAATTTCTGGGATTTTGATTGAATTGATATCAGCAGATAAACTCTGATATATACATGCAACAGAATGCCATTCCATGCTGAAAAGAAAGAGCTATCAAGCAACCTGAAATGTATATCACTATGTGAAAGAAATCAATCTAAAAAGGCTACATACTATATGATTTCAACTATATGAACTTTGGAAAATGAAAAACTTTGGAGAAAGTAAAAGGATGAGTAGTTTTCAAGGGTTAGAGGACAGGGAAGAATGGAAAAGCAGAGCAAAAGGGTCTTTTAGGGCAGTGAAACGACTCTGTGTGATACTGTAATTGTGGACACCTGTCATTATATATTTGTCAAAAGACAGAAGTACAACAGCAAGAGTGAACCCTAATGTCAACTATGGACTTAGGGTGATAATGATGTGTCAGTGCAGGCTCACCCATTTTAACAAACGTACCATAGTAGTGCAGGGTTTTGATAGTGGAACAAGCTGTGAATATTTGGAGGCAAAAGTAATGGAAAATCTCTGTACCACTTTCTCAATTTTTCTGTAAATCTAAAACTGCTCAAAAGCAATCTATAACAGAAAATGATATATTCTAAATGTCTACTCCAACCAATTTAACATGAATTTCTGGGAGTGTGGTTTCGCATTGCACATTTTTTCAGTTCTACAGATATTTTACATACACCAATGCCTATGCTTAACATAAGTTCTCTGTCAAACTTACATAGCAAACATCCATTGCTTCATTTCATAAAATTTACTATTGTAAAATTATATCTCACCTTTTATATGATCCATACCTTTCCAAATATTTAGGAAATCTATAAAGCTTAGGGAAAGATTACACTACACTTCAATTGAACTTCTAGAGGTATTAGTCACATGTTTCTGACATTTTTTATTATCTGAGTTATTAGAACTATGTTTAATTTAGTATCAAATAAACAGAAATATTACATATTCTAAACCTTTCTCTGACTCCTTTTTAAATAAACACCAACATTTCTATCTAGCAATCATATTCTATTCATGCATTTAATTTAACATATTATTGTATTATAAATATTTTACTTATCAGTTATGATTTTTAAAATTTTTATAAGACTTTATCATCCCAACATGAATATTTGACTTACTCTGAAATTCAAACTAATTATATTCCACTGTTCACACAGTGCCTGTCTCAGGCAGACACTCTACTGTCACCCTTCCCTGCTTTCATTCTCACAGTTTCTCACAATATAAAATAATATTAGGTTATAAGCTACCTTAGCACAGCTATTTATACCATCCCTCCCTAATTCTTTTTTTGGGTGTGAGAAGTGAAAGATAAACAAAATAACAAAGGCAATATTACTTTTATGCTGAATCATAATCATAAACCACTTTAAATTGGCTTCACTATTTAAATTGGCTACGGGCAGCAGAGTTTGTATCAGCTTTCAATACAACTTTTAGTTTATTTCTTTGATGTAAACAGTTAATACTTTGGTGTATATATCCAAGAAGGTCCCTAGTTAAAATTACCTCAGTAGTATGATAGAAATTCACCAATTAAAAGCAAACATCCAGTTTATGGAATTATTGCAATAAATTATTGTGAATGTACTATCAGAATAAAAACAAATTGTGATAAAACAGAGTGTCTCTAAGAATTATATTGGACAGTCTAATTTATTTGGCCTGCTTCCTGTGAATTAATAAAATAAAAATGAGGATTTCTTTCCAAGATTATCTTTATATTGAGAAGAAAAATCAAAACAGTCAAAAGTTTCCTTTTAGTTGAAAAAGGAGGGGAAATAAAAAGCCATATAGCTTTCATTATATATATATATATATATATATATATATATATATATATATATAACTTGTTTGTGAGTGAGGGAGTATGGGAGCTTACAATATGTAATTTAACTTTTTCCTCATTTTAAAAATATGAATTGAATTATTCTATGGTTTTAATTCTCCTTTTGACTTAATGGTTTGAAATATTGGCTGTTTTGTTAGTTAATAATTGAACTTTATTAGGTAATAATTGTTTTTCCTGAATTTGTTATATCAGAAACTTTAGCAAAAAATGTTAACATTTATATTTTTAGGACTATACTAATGTAAATTTCTGCTAAATTATGTAACAGATTTAGCTTCTGATTGATTATACAAACTTAAACACATATATAAATTTATATATATGTGTGTGTGTGCACATGCATGAATATATATGTGTGTGTAAATATGTGTGTATAGTTGTCATTATTGCTATTTGTATGATTTTTTTATTTATTGAATAGATTTTGGATTACAAGCATAGTTGTGTTACATGGACATAAGGTGTAGTGATGAAGTCTGAACCTTTAGTGTACACATCACCCAAATGGTGTACATTGTAGCAAATGCATATCATCAGCATTCTGAGGGTTCTTTTAATGACTTTCATGGGGTCTTTATTAATTTGTTTGGCTGGGCATTAGATAGGCCTCTTTGACTAACATGATGAGTTCTGGAAAGTAACAAATACAGATATTTTTGATAATCACTTTTTTGTATTTACAAATTTTTTGAAAGTATTTATAATAGCAAAATATTACAACTACTTAATAAATCTTTAAAAATTGTTATGTTTCTTAACTTATTTTATGTCACTATCTGTTTATTTTGTTTTAAATTTAGAAACATTTCCTCAATTTTATCTTCCAAACTTCTCAGTAACTTTTTTAAAATTTTAGAGTACTTTTTATTTTCATGAGATTATTATTTACTTATGTGTTCCTTTTCAGACTTATTTTTATAATTATAATATTTGATATCTCTGAAATTTTAACTATATTATCAAAATTTTTTCTAGTTTCTCTCCCATATTTATTTTTCCCAGGTAAATATTAAAATAGGATACTTTCATGTCTCTCTTTTAGAAGAAGTTTGAAGAAAGTAAATGCACATTCCAAAAGAGAAAAGAGATTATCATTTAAAATTGTCATCATAAATAGCCACTGTTTAGATATTTCATCAACATCTGGAATAAATTAAAAATCATACCATGGATTTATGTAAAGACCTTTAACTTTGGATCTATCTGCCCAAAAAGGGGAGATAGTTCATGGAAGATGCCACGTTCAATTGCAAGCTAAGAAAGCTTATATATTTCCTTGCAGGTAAATGTACTTTGTACTGATAATGGACTGATGGCTGTGACAAAAGAGTGTATGGTTACTTATAGGAGATACAGTGACTGGCTGACCTATGAATGAAAATAGGACTGACTAAAGCCAGGGACATAGATTGCATATTCACAATGTGTTATATACACAACAGTTTTCAGTTCATTTTTTATTTGATATTCACAATACTAGTTAATCATTTCCATAGTCAAATACTGAAAACTCACAGATAATATAAAACAGCAACAATGACAAGACACATAACTAATAAATTGTAAAATCTTGAAAAAGTTTCCACCAACTTCAGTTCAGTTGTGGCTGTAAGCAGCATTTGCTCACTGATTCATGTATACTCGTCATCAAGTTGGGTGGAAGTCTCTTGCTTGCCATATACAAATGGATGCATGTCCTGTATGCTGTATTTTTTTAAGTGTTGGGTTGACACAATATATCAAAATCTCTTAGATGAAACAAAAGTAGTGTTAAGGGTGATGTTTATAACCCTAAACACTTAAAATCAAAAATCAGAAAGATCTTAAATTAACAATTTAACATCACATCTATAGGTACTAGAAAAACAAAAACATATTAAACCCAAAGCTAATGGAAGAAAAGAAATAACTAAAATCAGAGTGGAATTAAAAGAAATTAACACCAAAAAATCCATTCAAAGAATGAATTAAAAAAGGTATTTTTGAAAGGATAAATAAGATCAATAGACGGCGAGCTAGACTAACAAAAAAAAAAAAAAAAAAAAGAAGATCCAAATAAGCACAATCAGAAACAACAAAGGTGACATTACAACTGATGCCACAGAAATAATAAAAAAGATCATCAGAGACTATTATGAATACCTTTATTCGCAGAAACTAGAAAATCTAGAAGAAATGAATAAATTCCTGAAATCCACAATATCCCAAGGTTCAATCAAGAATTGAAACCTTGACGAGACTATTATTGGATTCTAAAATTGAATCAGAAAAACAAAATGAAACAAAACAAAACAAAAAACAAAAAAACCCTACCAACCAAACAAAGTCACGGGCAGGATGGATTCATGGCTAAATTCTACCAAATTTACAAAGAAGAGCTGGTATTAATTCTGCTGAAAATATTCCAAAAAAATTGAGGAGGAGTGACTCCTCCTTAACTCATTCTACAAAACCAGCATTGCCTTGATATCAAAACCTGATAAAGACATAATGAAAAAAGAAAAAAAAAAAAACTACATAATGAAAAAAGAAAACAGAATACAAAGAGAATTTGTATTCTCTGATGAATACAAATGCATAAATCTTCAACAAAATACAAGCCAACTGAATTCAATAGCACATCAAAAAGTTAATTTATCATGATCAAGTAGGCTTCATTACAGCAATGTAAGGTTGGTTTGATATACACAAATCAATAAATGTGATTCACCACATAAAACAATTTAAAAACATTCATGTGATCATTTAAATAGGTATGGAAAAAGCTTTTGATAAAATCCAACAGTACTTCATGATAAAAACCCTCAAGAAACAAAGTATCAAAAGAATATGCCTCAAAATACTAGGAGCCATTTATGACAAACCAACAGCCAACATCAGACTGAACAGGCAGAAATTGGAAGCATTTCCTTTGAGAACTAACTAGAACAAGACAAGGATGCTCACTCTTGCCACTCCCATTAAATATAGTACTAGAAGTGCTAGCCAGAACAATCAGGCAAGATAAATCAACGGCATCAAAATAAAAAAAAGAAAAAGTTTAAATATCTCTTGTCATGGATTATAAAATTCTATACTAGAGAACCCTAGAGACACCACCGAAAGACTCCTGATACTGATACACAATGTCAGTAAAGTTTCAGGATACAAAATAAATATACAAAAATTAGTAGCATTTTTATACACCAATAACATTTCAGCTGAGAGCCACATCAAGAATGAAATACCATTTAGAATACCACACACAAAATAAAATACATTGGAATATATCTAACCAAGGGGGTGAAAAATCTCTACAAAAAGAACTATAAAATCCTGCTAAAAGAAAACATGCATGACACAAACAAATGGAAAAATATTCTATGTTCATGGACTGAATGAATAAATATCATCAAAATGGCCATACTGCCTAAATTATCTACAGATTCCATGCTATCCCTATCAAACTGCCAATGATAATTTGAAAAACTATTCACAAATTCATATGGAAACAAAAAAGAGCACGATTAGCCAAAGCATTCCTAAGCAGAAAGAACAAAACTGGAGGCATCACATTACCTGACTTCAAACTGTGCTATGAAGCTACAATAACTAAAACAGCATGATCCTGGGACAAAAACAGACACAGAGTGGAATAGAATAGAGATCCCAGAAATAAAGCTGCACTCCTATGGCCATCTAATCTTTGAACAAGTCTACAAAAATAAGCAACGAGGAGAGGACTCTATTCAACAAATGGTTCTGGGATAGCTAGTTAGCCATATTCAGAGGAATGAAACTGGACACCTACCTTTCACCATACAAACAAACTAGTTCAAGATGTTGAAGATTTGAATTTAAGACCACAGCCTATAATAATTCTAGAAGAAAACCTAGGAAACACCATTCTGGACGTTGACTTTGGGGGGAAAAAATATGACTTAAGCCTTCAAAAGCAATTGCAACAAAATAAAAATTGACAAGTGAGACCTGCTTACTAAAGAGCTTCTGCACAGAAAAAGGCACTATCAACAGAGTAAACAGACAACCTACAGAATGGGAGAAAATATTTGGGGACTACACATCCAACAAAGGTCTAATAGCCAGGATCTATAAGGAATATAAACAAATTAACAAGCAAAAACCAAATAACTCCATTAAGAAATGGGTAAAAAAATCATTAACAGACACTTCTCAAAAGAAAACATGCATTCAACCATATGAAACCAACAAGCATATGAAAAAATGTTTCACATCACTAACATCAGAGAAATGCAAATCAAAACCACCATGAGGTATGTCACACCAGTCAGAATGAATATTATTAAAATGTAAAAGAATAGATATTGATGAGGCTGCAGAAAAAAAATGCTTATCCACTGTTGGTGGGAATGTAAATTAGTTCAGCCCCTGTTGAAAACAGTTTGGAGATTTCACAAAGAACTTAAAGCTACCATTCAACCCAGCAACCCTATTACTAGGTATACATCCAAAGGAAAACAAGTCATTCTGCCAAGACACATGGACTCGTATGTTTATTGTGGCACTAGTCACAATAACAAAGACATGGAATCAACTTGGGTGCCCATCAATGGTGGATTGGATAAAGAGAATATGGTACATATACACCATGAAATACTACACAGCAACAAAAAAGAAGAAAATCATGTCCTTTGCAGCAACATGATGTGGTTGGAGGCCATTAACCTAAATGAATTAATGCAGAAACAGAAAACCAAACACTGCATGTTCTCATTTTTAAGTGGGAGCTAAACATTGGTTACTCATTAATATAAAGATAGCAACAATAGACATTGGGGACTACTAGTGAGGAGAGGGAATGAATGCATATGGGTTAAAAAAATAATTCTTGAGTAGTATATTCAGTGCCTGAGTGACATGATTATTTGTGCCTCAATCCTCAGCATCATGCAATATACCCTAGTATCAAACCTCCACATGTACCCCCAAACTGAAAATAAAAGTTGAAAACAAAAATTATCAAACATTTAAAAATTTAGTCATGAGATTTGACCAGAGTTCAATTATTTTATATATATATATACATATATATACACATATATATATATACATATATATATATATATATATATAGTGTGTGTGTGTGTGTGTGTGTGTGTGTATGTGTGATGGAGTTTTGCTCTTGTCACCCAGGCTGGAGTGCAGTGGCATGATCTTGGCTCACTGCAACCTCCACCTCCTGGGTTCAAGTGATTCTCCTGACTCAACCTCCCAAGTAGCTGGGATTATAGGCATACACCACCATGCCCAGCTAATTTTTTTTTTTTTTTTAGTAGAGATGGGGTTTCACTTTGTTGGCCTGGCTGGTCTCAAACTCCTGACCTCAGGTGATCCACCAGTCTCAGCCTCCCAGAGTGCTGGGATTACAGGTGTGAGCCACTACACCCAGCCCTTGTAACTCTTTAATTATATGAAGTAATGTTTATTTTGTAAAAGGCTTTTATATTGAAATATGTTTAAGCTCTGCTGAGCCAATAAATATATAAATATTAAAAAGAAAAAAATTAAAATTATAGATAAATAATTGAAACATCTAAGACTAATGCTATTGCCTCAAGTAATTTTCTCTTAAGTATAACCGTTTATTAACGAGGTAAAATATTTTACCTTCCATAAAATAGTAACTGGGCAGAAATCAAGAGGAATTATAAGGTGTACACTACACTATAAATTTCACACAAAGAAAGCATAAAAGTAAGGATAGGTAGAGGCAAAATTATGAAATATTGTGGATGATAATATTATGAAATTTTGTGGATTGCAATATTTTAAAATAAGGCACACAGGTTCAGTGTGATGGAGAGTCAAGAATAGGAGTTTAAGAGAAGATCATGGTCCACACCAGGCCACTGGACCATGATATTGCCAAGAATTCACCATGTATGCAACTGTAGATTCATTGATTAGGTATAACTAGAACCTATCTTAATGCAATCATATTAAATAATTAATTTTTTTTCTCACATGTAAAACTAAGAGAAGATAAAGAGGGAGGAAAAGTCTACTGAGGAAAGATAATCAAATCTGTATCTTTTGAGATGTTTACATCTCAATAGAAAGGGTAAAGAAAAATCTTTGACAGAGACAGAAAGTACATTGCAGACAGGTAGGAAAAATATCATAATGCTACATAAACCTAACTCAGAAACTGTTAAGGATTAGGGAGCGATCAATGGTGAGAATATGATTAGCAGTTGTCTGTAAAAATATAAAGCTTTAGAGAGGTTTTACATGAATTTCCATCTTTTGGGTGAGGAACTGCCTCTGATGGCAGTCACCTCTATTCCATACAGGGACCTTTGTGACTATATTTGGCACTCTATTGATTCCCACTTGTTCCGGGTAACAACTGGCCCCAAAAACAACTCTCCACCCCTAACACTGAGCAAGGGTTCCTCTTTTGATATACCCCAAGCCATCAACTTGCCCTTTTGTAGATAACCAAGGGCTGCTGGTTGTAGCAGGAGAACAATTATACTCCTTGCTTCCAAAAATCCCATGTGAATAGAGTACTCACCTGATCAGAGACTGTAGTTTTTCTTCTTTTCACTCTGTAAAACTTATTCCTCTTTCTAACTCCCTTGAGACCCATGCTGAAATGTACGTGATGACAGATGGGTTCTGTTGTTGAAAGTTTGTAAACAGCCTTTGTAAAAGTTGTAGTAAACTTAATTTTGACTTTGACATCAGTTGCAAAAGACAACCCCAATCCAGAGAACATCCGCAGACAAAATGGACTCCCCGTGGCTAATGGAGGTAGTTCAAACCAAAACAGGTTTGAGAGGCCTTGACATGAGTGAGGGAACAATCTTGTCAGAAAGTACAACCCATGACAAATATTATGCTTTGCAGTCCTGGACTGGAAGAGTTCCTATATCCAAGGCCAAGATAAATTTCACAAAGACTCGTGGTTTTCAGCCTAAAAGTCACTCAGTTAGGGTTCAACTGGCTCAACAAATCAAGGCTCAATTTTATCAACCAATCAGAACAAAAAATGTCTGAATTTTTCATTTGCATAAAAGGAACTAATTGAGAAACTGGATGAAAACTTTCTCTCTAAAAGCCAAACCCTTCCTTTGTTCTCTGGAATGCAGTGTGCTTGTACTGAAGGCTGCATCTCCCCTAATCTACAAATTGTTTCTTAGAAAATAAAAGCTCTGCTTTTAGCCTCGGAAAATCTCATGGTCTTTTATTAACAAACAAAAGGACTCATACATTTTAAAAATGAATAAATTTAAATATTGAATAAATAACAACAAAATGCCAAATCAACATAGTAGTAGCTGCTAATGTTTTTATCGCCTGCTATGATTAACAAAATTTCCTTGTTTAGTTTATTTACATTTCAGCACAACTCCGAGAGTCAGTCACTCATAAAGCATGTTAAAAGCTGGCTTTGTATTTTTATTTATATTTTCCAGGTTCAATAAATGTGAACTACAACTTGAACTCAGGCCTTTTATTGCAAGATTTGTTTCCTTTACGAATTCACCACATTGTTCAATTTATATTACAATGGCAAGATTAAGATTTTGTTATTCAAAAATGAGAATGATTGAGTTGAGAAATATCACAGAATTGGCTTCTTGAGGGAATATTGCTTTGGCTAGGTATTTTTTAGATGTCATATTCATTGATTGTGAAAAAATCAGATAAAAAATGTCATTAGATCAGTCATTAAACAGTGAAATTTGGGAAAACATTAAAACATGAATATGCTTTGCAGAATAATTTCTCAGTCTTAAATATAGAAAATGAGATAAAACTATATCATATGTTGTATTTAACTTACAGATTAAAGGATCAACGTAACACCAATTGTTGCATCTAAATTTGGTGAGAGTTTCAGGGGTTTACAAATATAAACATAATAGTCTTACATATCATTTGTATGGTTCACTTTGGTAGACAAATCTGGCTTTTAATAGCAATTTAGCAAGTTCTCATATTTAATGTTTATTCTCTATTGGTTAAATATTATTACAAAACTCTGAATCTACTAGTTTCTGTGCAGCAACATACTGAAATAAGAGATATGAATATTTGAACATTTAAGAACATCAATGGATTTAATCTGAACTTAATACTATACACATATTTACCCCAAGTTACTGATTCAAAGTCAAATATTTTCAAAGTCACTGATCTCTTTACTTCTATTTTTCTAAATAACATAGAAAGTAATTTGTTTTTTGAGACAGGGCCTTACTCTGTTGCCTAGGCTGGTGTGCAGTGGTATGATCATAGCTCACTGCAACCTTTACCACTTGGGCTCAAGGGATCTTCCTGTCTCAGCTTCCCAAGTAGTTGGGACTTAACCACCATACCCACCAAATTTTTAAATTTCATCTTTTATTTTTAGTGACTGGGTTTCACCATGTTGTCCAGGCTAGACTTGAACTCCAGGTCTTAAGTGATCTTCCTGCCTCAGTCTCCTGAATAGCCAGGGTTACAGGAATAAACTGCAAATATCTTCATTATTGTATAATATACTCTGGTATAATAATTCATAATTATGTTTTCATGTCTTCAAATGTGGCCTATTAGCAGTGTAGTGATGTTTCGGGAGATATACTTTTATGGGCTAAATTCTGGCTGGGCCTAACATACAAAATGATTACTTTTTTTCATCTTAGAAGTTATAAATCTTTCTGAAATTATTTTCTTCTTTCCCCAGGTCTTTATATTTCTTTTACTTGGCTATATTTTATCCACATAAACCTACACATTTGATCATACTATTATAATAGTTAAAATCTTCTTGTGACTTTAGGGTGCAATTCAAAACTCATTAGCACATAAAGGTTACATGTGGCATAGTAGAAAGATTGTAGTTTGGTGAAGCAATGAGAATTAAGAATAAATCTAGATTTGTCACTTCAAAAGGATTCAATTTCTTAATCTTTGAGACAGACATAATCATAGGCAATTTACCAGATTGTCATATAGACTGGGGAAGTGTGTGTTTATATAGAAGATATTATAGCAGATGCTCATAAACTGGTAGATGAGATTATGTTCCTTAGCATGATACATTTATTAGTGTTTCCAGCCTTCACACGCTATCATCTCTTGCCCATTAAAATAGATTTGTCTTGTTTTTATGCTTTGCCTTTTTTCTGCTTTTTGGTGGTGTTTTGCTCTTTATGATCTAGCTCTAACTTATGATATAGAGTGAAGGAAGGGTGAAGAGAAGAGACTACAGAGGTGTAGGGGAAAAGTGGGAATTTATTGATTGATGGTTTCATTACCGGAGTTTTTCACTGTGGTGAATATGAATAGCAGATGTACCCAAGAAAAAAAAAAAAAAAGCAAACTCTGGAGGCTAATTTTCCTTCATAGAAAAGAAATGAGGGAAGAAAAATTCTAGGACTAGGTTTCCAAATTTTGTTTTAACAAAGTTGTGTGGTTTTAATGTGCTCTTTCTATTTCTGTACAGTATTTGAGACTGTAAAATGCTCAATATATTTTTGTTTTGTATAATTGGATTTTCAGCTAAATGAACTTTCCCAATTTTAATTGCTTTTTTTGAAATTCATTTTACTTTCACAAAACCTCCTTTGATACTGTCACCATATTAGGTTTTACCCCTAAGATGAGAAGCATAATGTATCTGAGTTAAAAAGCTGTTCTTCTGTACCTTATTCACTTGGGGGTCTTGAACAAGAGCAAAGATTAAGGAATGAAGGGAACACATCATGTGTGAACACAGGTGCATGTACACATTATACACATGATGTGTTGCCTTCATTGTCTGCTTTGAATCGTGTCTGTGATAATATGTGAAACTAAAGCCTTGAGGTTCCACTTAATGTGGTGAGATCAGATATAATGTTTTATACATAATACCAAATAGAAAATGTGAAGTAAATATTCTCATTCATGCACTGACTATGGAATGAATAATTTTAATGAAAACCTATAAATATATCAGATATCACTTAAATTTTTTTGCTTGTAACATCATAAGGCAAATTTTTATTAAACGTGTTAAAATTGTGATAACATAATGAAGGAAAAATATGTTCAATATGTGTCTGTGTGTGTGTGTGTGTAAGAAGTTTAATTTTGTTAATGAAACTGACAATTGCATATATTTAGGGTCTTATATTTAGTCCTATTAATATAAAATCATTGAAATTACAGAGAAAAATATAAACTAAGATGGGATTGAATTAAATGTCTTTCTCAAACTATTATTTCAAATGCAGACACTGAAAATTTGAAAAAATGTTCTAGGAAGAAAAAGAGAAATAATGTTATGAGTCATCATAAGCTCCTACGCCATACTTCTAAATCAGTTAAAGAAAATACAAAAATAAGATGAGCAAAAATTATTCTAAAACAAAAAATATGTTCTAGATTTATTCTAATTTTTAGATTAGTTGATTGCATTGTTTAATTGGCAGCATGGGGAATAATAAAATGAGCTTTTAAAATGAAAATTTCTCTTCAACCAAACAATGTAGAAGGGATTTTATAAAACATATAAAACAAAGATGAAAAATGACAAAGAACCACTTATGTGGCAGAGTGATGAATAGAAAAATAAAGGTAAATTTATTTAAAACCCTGTTCTTCCACAATAAGTTAAAAATGGCATAGTGGCCACCAAACCATAACTTTCTCCTTTCATTCTCTTTTATGTAGAGAATTTCATTTTAAAAAATACAGGTAATGTTCTTTTTCCAACTCATGGCTTTTACCCTGTATTCGTTAAATTATTCAGAATTATTGAAAATCTGAATTTTATGAGGATATCCCCACCAGATTCAATAATATCTTGATCTTTGTTTCAAAAGAAGAGAAAGAAACTATGACTAATTTAAGCAAAATAGTCATTTATTGGATGACTCAGTAATTTATTGGAAGTGAAATTGTGGGGAAGATGGGTTTCCTGAGAATTTATGAAAGTCAAGCCTGCATGACTCCACCAAGGGAAATCTCGAGACTTCACACTTTTCACACTTCAATCTTCAGGGAACATGCCTCAGATTCTATGATATTCCAAATCACTACATTAATAGAAAGTAATCGCTAACTTTTCCTTGCACCTTTGGTCACTGTGTCAGTTTGCCAGGGCTTCCATAACAAAATACCATATACTGAGGGGCTTAAATAGCAGAAGTTTATTTACTTACAATTCTGGAGGCTAGAAGTCTCATATAAAGATATAAGCAGGGTTGATTTCTTCTACAGACCCTCTCCTTTGCTTGTAGATGGCCATCACCTCCCCATATCTGCACACTGTATTCCCTGTATAGCCATGTCCAAATTCTTTTCATCTGTAAGGACAACAGTCCTATTAGATTAGGGTTTCCACCCACAATGACCTCATTTTAACTTTCATCAGCTTTTTCAATGCCCTGTCAGCAAGTACAGTCACATTCTGAGGTACTGAGGGTTAGGACTTTGTTAAATCGAACTAAACTCTGGCCTAAGAGAGCCTCTATACTCACATATTTGAGTCCTATGTACAAATCGTTACCTAACTTAGTAGGTAAACATTCTAAAAGTCTAATTAAAAAATATGCTCTTCAACAATAGCTGAGTCCCAGCAAATCCCAACAACTATACTGCAGTTACTCACAGGTGGCCAACTATTCAAACCATATTCAGAATAAAACAAATACCAAGGTATAACCAGTCCGACTGTTTCTATACCTCTCTTCCATATTCTGTATTTTATTTTCATTTTCCTGTACATAAATTCTGACCATGCAACAGCACCCGTCTCTCTACATCAGCTGTGATTGTGAGGGCTGCCTGATTTGCAAATCATTTTTTTCTTACTCAATTAAACTCTGTTAAATTTAATTTATCTAAGTCTTTCTATTTACAGACCTGGTTTTAGAAGTAGTATCTGAAGTAAAACGCCAGTGACTACCTACAGAAATAGTTGTGCTCACAACCCTCTTGTTTGTAACCAGAGACTGTAGATGAGTGTTTTCTGAGATTTCAAACATAGCTAAAAAGTGTTAAGAGCTCTTTGAGTTTATTTGAGCATTATTTAGACAGAACTGAGTCTCAGTCTAGGACTCCACATTCTAGAATTCCAGTTAATTTTATGTATAAAAATTATAACCCATTTAGAAAATGGGTTAATCTTACTAGAGAAAACTTAGAATTAAGTTGGTAGCAATGAGAAAATTTTGAATAAATAAAATTGTTTATTTGTGAGGCTATTAGAAAAATGGGGACCAAAAACCCCACAAAACAATGGGATTAGTCTTCAATGGGTATACAAAGGCTTATAAGACTAAGCAGATTGAAAATTGTCACCTCTATAGATTGTTTGCAAAAAACAAACAAAAAGCTTAAGCAACAGACTAAAGACATTATAAACGAGAACTGTATTCTGACTAAACTAAACCTAACTATTATTTTCTTTATTCATCTCTGCCTACATACTTTGAGCCCACTAATATTTTTCCTAAATTACCTGCCACCCTAAGGATCATATTTTAAAAGTTAAATAAGACAGGTGCCTTCCAAGTAAGACCTTTTGATCAGCCAAGTATTCCTGCTGTAATTACTTTCACTCCAAGATCTAGAACTGAGCTTAGAGCCGTTGTAAAAAAAAAAATTCCCTGATCCAAGAAAAAGTTCTCAAATATTTACTGAGGAATTTGAAATTCTCATATTAGCTTATGATTCTAGACTCCCTGACTTTAAAAATTCCTCACAAAAAGGACCAAAAAGAGCTTTAAAAATTATTTAAAACCTTTTAAACTCAATTCTAAAGACTTCACAAATTTTGATTGGTCCATAATACAATCTTGTGAATAAAAAGGAATAAACCAGTTTCAGATTACAGAACTTACTTAGAAACACTGTTTGTAAAGCATGCTGTACTCAAAATATAAAATAGAGGATTTCCTGTATGGATTAAAATGACATGAACATTTTTAATGGACTTAACAGTTTAATTAAACTAAATGTTACAGTTTAATTAAAAAGTATTAACTGAGATAGAAAGTTACAGATATGAATCAATTTGTGATCTTAGCTAAACATTGTGTGAGAACTACAGAGCAAGAAAAACCCAAAAGGTTAACAAGCTATGTCTCTGTAATTACAATAGTTGTAGAGGCTGGGAACAAAGAGAACTTCTTGTCCTTATTTTAAGTTATAACCAGAAGTCCTAAAACCAAGATTTTTAACCCTGAGATTTCTGCCTTTATTGTAAACAACCAAGACACTAAACATGAGATTGTCCACTTTGGTATCTGTCCACCAAATAAACCGCCCTTCAGGCTGGACTGTTTCACCACTAGAGGGAACCAAATAGATTCTTTTTAGCTCTCGGGATGATTATCAACATTGATTAGGCTCCAAGGGATTCTGAAATAAATTGTCTCCTATAATATCCTTCAATAAACATAAATAAACCATGCCTAAGATAAATGGGAAATTGTATGCAATCATGGTGGATACTCGAGCCACCTTGTATACTATAAACTATGCTTTATTATATTTTATTTTATTTTTTCAGTCCATAAGCAATTTTTATTTTGCCATTTTTAATGTTTATTAATCTCAACTTCTATTTTAAATTCAGGGGATACATGTGCAAGTTTATTACGTGGGAATACTGTGTGATGTTGAAGTTTGAGATATGAATCCCATCACCAGGTAGTGAGCATAGCACCCCATAGATAGGTTTTCAACCCATGCCCCCACACTCCTTCTTTCTCTAGCAATCTCTAGTGGCTCTTGTTCCCATCCTTATGGCCATGTGTGCTCAACTATTAGCTCCCACTTTTAAGTGAGAATATGCAGTATTTGGTTTTCTGTTTCTGTGTTAATTTGTTTAGTATAATGACTGCTAGCCCCATAAATATTGCCAAAACGACATGATTTTGTTATTTTCCATAGTTGCATGGTATCCCGTGGTCTATATGTACTACATTTTCTTTATTCAATCCATCAAAGATGGGCACCTAGGTTGATTCCATAACTTTGCTATTTTGAACAGTGCTGCCATAAACATATGAGTACATGTGTCTTTTCAGTAGAATGGCTTATTTTCTTTGGGGTATATTCCCATTAATGAATTTGCTGGGATCCCACTTTAATAAGCCAACACATTCATTAGGTAAAAAGATTGTGAGGGTTTCACATCAAGTTCTAGAGATTCCCATATCTAAACACGTTCAATCAACTTTGGAAACTTTTTTCTAAAAAATACCTTTTTACTATGTGATACTGTTCCAGAAAACTTATTGTGGTGAGACTTCTGTGCATGCTAGAAAGAAACATAAAATTCTTCTCAGGGAGAAATAATCTTAGAGCTTTTGCCTTTCCCAAAACATAACTCTTATGCTCTCTACAAACAGAAATTAGTGAAATCAAAACTCAGGCTTATAATACCCCTGTCCTTTCAAAAATACCTAAATGTTTACGGGCCTTTTCCTCAATTAGTATTAAAAAATACTGTAAACCTATAAAACCAAATAGAACATTTTAAACCTTTGCATAAATTATCCCAATATTCACTAAAACCCAAAACTGCTCAAGGACTCTCACCAATTGTATAAGATTTAATTAAACAAAGATTTATAATTCCATACACAAGTCCTTGTAACACTTCAATCCTACCAGTTAAAAATCCAAATAGGTGAGACTGGAAATTCATTCAAGATTTATGGACAATTAATAAAATTGTAATACCATTTTTTTTACGATGGCTGACTAGAGATATAGGACTCCAGTTCTTCTCAGAAAAAAGAACCAAAGTTAAAGATGAACTATCATGGCTCAAGTGGAATACTGAGGGAAGAGTGCTAAAACCAACTGGAGAAAAAGTGAGGCATGGAGGAAAAGTGAGGCACAGAAGAATGAAGGAAGCAAAAAGTTGACAGAGAATGTTCTCTGAAGAACTTGGAGTCCTGTGGAAAGGGTAGGTGGAGATCCTTGTTTGCTCTCTCACCTCTGAAGCAGACTATGGACTGCCATACTATTGGATAGTCCCCCTAATCTTGCAAGCACAGGCACTACTGTTGGCAGTGATTTGGGGATATATTGAGAGCAGGGCACCAGGCTGCCAGCTCACACATATTTGTTCATTTTCACTTAAAACCAGAACTAAGGCAATATTGTACTAGGTACAATATTGGTTGTGCACTTGTTGTGGGCCGCTATCCTGCCTAGGAAATTTCAGACCTTGTGTTTCCAAATAGCTAGTTGCCCTGAAAGCATTTCTCAGAATGTACAGAAACTGACAACCACAGATTACTGGCGGGATCCTGGGGAGCTGCAGAATTCCTAGAAGACTAGCCTTCATGACACTCTGCCCCTAGGAGAAAGTTAAACGCAACACTGGAAAGTGCTTCTTGTGACAAAATAAGCTTTTTTTGCTCAAGAGCTCTCTACTTGTGAGCAGAAAATTACCATGCCCCTCCCTGTGGAGATATGGGCATGATGCTGCACTCTGTAACAGAAGAGTGTTGCCATACTCCAGCTGCCAGGTTGCACCAATACTCATGCCACCCCAACACACACATACCAAAATAAACGTGGAGAGGCAGACATCTCTTACTCACCCACTGCCATGAATATAGCCATGGTTGCTCCTATAGGGAGTTGGTGCAACTGCGCCTGCGACAGACTTTCCAGAGCTATTGAGAGTAGCTTTGCCCCCACTGATGGTGCGTCCAGAAGCCCAGGTTTATATGAAGGACAGGGCCTATCCCACATGCTATGCAGAGTGCCAGTGCTCTTGCAGCATAGTGCAACAAGACACAGAGTCATCTCTTTTGAACTGAGGAAAAAGGTTCCACTCTGAGTCCATTTGGGTAATAGCCACAGGATTGGCATTTTCAGTGGACCTCTGTTGCATACAGGCTGTAGATAAAAGACATGTCACAAGTCTGGGGACAATGGTATGGTAGTGAAAATCATGTTCCTTCCTTCTTAAGAGGTGGAGCTGGTGCTGCCTCTTTCTTCCCCCGTCAGAGACCTTGGTGCAATTCACCAAGAGCTCTCCCTACAATTCCTATCAATGTAGGTGCTTCCACTCGTCACTGGAGTTTTGAAGGATAAGCTTGGTGGTCCGGTTCTGCTCGTCTTTGTCCACCCAAACCTGGGTTGAGCAGGACACTCATGATGTGGGATAATTCGTAGACCAACCAACAACCTATGACAACAGCAATCCCTTACCTGTAAAAAAGACCAAATAACATATCCATTGGCTTTTGCAAAGCTGTTACTCAAAAGTGCCACTTACTGGAATGGAGATTGAACTGCACAACCAAATAATAAACCTGTGTAGAAGGGCACAGTAGTAGAGAATGAAATAAGCTTCCTGAGACCTCTGCACTCCCAGTTCTGCAAAAGCGTGCTCATATGTTCAGTACATTGCTACTACAATAAGCATTTGATAAAGCTTCTGCACAAAAGCTATCTATAACTAAGAAGCTCACACAGAGTCTTGGCTTCCTGGAAGCACCCAGAGTCAAAGTAAAGGATCATACACAACATACATTGCAGTCACCCTTCAGGAAGAAAAATAGTGTCAGCCGAAATGTAAGTAAATTAAAATAAGAATAGATAGCTTATCAAGATAAGAAGAAGTCAGCATAAGAACTCTGGCTATGTAAAAAAAACATAGTGTTTTGACACCACCAAAGGATAAGACTAGCTCTCTATAAATGTACCCTAAAAAATTAAAATTCTGAAATGGAAGATAAAGAATTCAAAATATAGAGTGTAGGAAAGCTCAATGAAATCCAAAAGAAAGGTGAAAATCAACACAAATAAATCAGAAAAACAGTAAAGGATATGAATTAAAAATGTATTAAAAAGATAGATATTTACAACGCCACCCCGAGAACTTCCAGAAATCAAAAAGGCACTGAAGAAATTACAAACTACAGTTGAAAGTTCCAATAATAGATTAGACCAACCAGAAGAAAGAATTTCAGAGCCTGAAGATTGGTTCTTCAAATTAACCCAGTCAGACAAAAATAAAGACAAAGGAATTTTAAGAAATGAACACAACCTTTAACAAATACGAGTTATATGAATGGCTAAACCTACTGATGTGGTTTGGATGTTTGTTCCACCAAATCTCGTGTCAAATCAAAGTCCTCATTGTTGGAGGTGGGGCCGGAAAGAGGTGATTTAATCATGGAAGTGGATTTCTCATGAATAGTTTAGCACCATCCCATTGGTGCTGTTGTCATGATAGTGAGTGATTCTTGTAAGATCTGGTTGTTTAAAAGTGTGCAGCACTTCCCCACTTTCTCTCTTCCTTTTGCTCAGTGATGTAAAATGCAAGCTCCCCTTTCATCTTCCATCACGATTATGAATTTCCTGAGGCCTCCCCAGAAGCCAAGCAAAAGCCACTCTGCTTCTTGTATAGCCTGCAGAACCATGAGGCAAGTAAACCACTTGTCTTCATAAATTACTCTCAGGTATTTCTTTATAGCAATGAAAGAACAGACTAATAAACTGACCAAAGGTAGCTATTTCTGAAAAGGAAGAAAAATATGTGAAAAGCTTGGGAACCTTTTTTTGAGGGAGTAATGTAGAAAACTTTCTCTGGTTTTGCTAGGTAATTAGACATCCAGATACAAAAAGTTCAAAGAACGTCTGGAAGATGCACTGCAAGATGAACTTCTTCAAGACCTATAGTTATATCATACTATCCAAAGTCAACATGAAGGTAAAAAAAAAAATCCTAAAAGCAGCAAGAGAGAAGTGTCTAAATACTTTATAATGGAAAAGCCATCAGACTAACAGCAGTCTTCTCTGTAGAAACCTTATGAGCCAGAACAGATCAGAGGACTATTTTTAATATTAAATAAACTAAAACAACTGCCAGGCCATAATTTTGTATCTTCACAAACTAAGCTTCTAAAATGAAGGAGAAATAAAGTCTTTTCCAGATAAGAAGTGATAAGAGAATTTTTCACTAGACCAAACCTGCAAGAAATACTAAAAGGAGTTCTAAACATGAAAACAAATGAATGATACAATCATAAAGCACATGAATGTACAAAATTCACAAATCATATAATGCACAATTATGTAAAGCACAAAAATATACAATTGAGACTATAAAGCCACTAGGTAATAATTACCATTATAACAGGAACAAAATCTCATATCTCAATATTAACACTGAATGCAAATGAAATAAATACTCCACTTAAAAGGTATAGACTAACAGACTGCATTTTAAAAAATCTAGATCTAATGATATGCTTCTTACAAGAAACCCACCTAATGATAAAGACCTTTACAGATTTAAAGTAAATGGGTGCAAAAGATATTCCATGCAAGCAGAAAACAAAAACAAGCAGGAGTAACTGTTTTTGTATCAGATAAAACAGACTTTAAATCAACAACAGTAAAAAAAAAAGATGAAAAAGTCACTATATAATGATAAAAGTATCAATTCAACAATAAGATATTATGTACCTAAATACATACATGCCTAACACTGGAGTAGCCAGGTTCTTAAAACAAATACCACCTAACATAAGAAAAGAGATATAAAAATAAGACAATAATAGTAGGAGACTATAACATCACAATGATGGTAATAGAAAGATCATCTAGGCAGAAAATCAAAAAAAAGAAATGACTTAAACTGGACTCTGGACCAAATGGACCTAATAGACCTTTACATAAGATTCTACTCAACGAATGCAAAATGCATTTTTCTCATCTTCTCATGGAACTTATCCAAAATAGACCATATATTTGGCCACAAAGCATGTCTCAATAAAGTTAAAAAAAACTAAGATTAGATTAGATACCTACTCAGACTACAGTGGAATGAAACTAGAAGTCGACAGTAAGACAAACTCTTTGGTCTTGGACAGAGAATCATAAACAGGCTTTTAGTCAAATAAATTTCATCTTATAACAATCCTTGGGTTTCACACTTGCAAATTACACTAAACCTTTTACCTTGTATATTTATAAACATAATAATGAGACATTAACAGTTTTTACCCAAGAAACTTGGGGGAAAACCTAGGTCCATTACATAGTCTGCAGTAAGACCTATGAACTAAGACACACCTTAATTGTTTCCAAACAGTAACAACAATCACCAGTCACCAAGTTGATAAAAGCTTCATCTGAGTTGGTTTTGTAAAATAATCTTAATTTACAATCTCACATTCTATAAATGTCTGTTAAATTCCAAATATATTCAACAATTGTCAGTAAGTAGTCTAACATCTTATAAAATTATCTGACTCCTTCTAATCCCCATCTAAAATGCCACAGTCTACTTAATTCTACTACTCTATTGCCTCTGCCTGATGATGGTAAAGGCCACAGCTATGTAAGTACGATATCTGAAATAGTGGACCCTCATGTTGGTTTATGAGATACTCCACTGAGTTAATACTTTTTGTTAATAGGACCTATTCTAAAAACTCAAAAGAGAAATATCAGACAGGATATACTGTTACCACCCAAAATGAGCTAATAGGAAAAAATGAAACAAACAAAAAAAATTCTTTAAATCAGCTCAATCCACAGTGCTTTTTGCCCTCTCCAGAGCTTGTTATATAGCTCAGAACAAGTCAATAAATATTTATACAGACGACAGATATACTTTTAGAATGATAACATATTTTGACGTAATATAAAATCATCAAGGGCTTCTCACTTCTAGTCATACCCTGTCAGAAATAGATACCATGTTAGATAATTTTATCCACTATCCTGTTACCATCATGAATTACTTAAATTAAAGCTCATACCAATAAAACTCAGCCAAAATATCAAGAAAGTTCTTTAACGATTTTTTCTGCTAAATCAGCTAGGACTAAAACTGTCAGGATATGCAATCTAAATGAACTTCATAAGATTACAATAATTCAACTTCTTTATAAAAATCTGCTTAATAAATAGAATAATACACATTATTTTAAAAAAGAAAATTGATATCTACAAAAGTATAAATTTAATGTTAAATGCAGAGTCACAAAAAGCCAAGATAGCCACCTGTCCTTTCTGTCTTTAACGTTTCCGTCATTAAAAACTCTACATTCCACAACTCATCATAAAACAGACACAATTATTCAAATTATATTTAATAATTAATAGAAAAGTCCAAATTTCTAAAATGGTTTATAACCAATATTTGATTTGCTAAACTCATAATCCCCCAAAAACACTACACTTCAATTGGTATATATTTACTGTCTAATGAATCATTTACACATGTACACAGAGATTTCTTCCAGTTGCCACCCTCAATGGCATATTGGTATATTCCTATGATTATTTATATATCTTCTGGTTGGGTAAAGGCTTTCCATACAAAAAAGCCAATCCTGTGACAATAGCCTAAAATTATTAAAACTTGTCTATTTTATGAGATATTCCTAAAAATAATCTCCAGGGATGGGCAACTCATTTTACTAGACAAGTTACAAAACAGTTAAATAAGGTGTTACAAACACAATGACTCTATCATTGTCCTTATCACGCTCAGTATTCTAAAAAGGTTAAAAATATGGCATCTTAAAACTAACATTCACAAAGTTAATCAATTAGGTTGCTTTGGCCAAAGATACGATCATCAGCTTTAATGACAACCAAATTCACTCCCACTAAAAAAAACTATTAAAAAATAGGTCCCCCTGAAAAGGTTATACCTCTAGTAATAGAATCCAATAAAGGGCTCTCACTAAAAAGGCTGTACCTCTAATTATAGAACCTTATTTATCTCCCAATCTCCTAAACTCTAATGTACTACAATCCTTTGCTACATTTTGCCAAACTATACTTTCACAAGGAAAAAAAAAAAATCAAAATACGCTAACTAAAGACATTCAAATCCTCCAACGTCTGAAACTTGGAGATTGGGTCATCTAAAAATGACATCAGAAAAAGGCTGCCCTTAAACCTCATTTAGAGGAACCACATCAAGTTCTTCTGACCAACCACACTACAGTAAATCTTCAGAGCCATAAGCTTTGGGTCCACCTGTCACAACTCCAAAGGGCCCTTCAGACTCCTAAAACTATATACCTCTTTGAGACTTTAAGATAAAATTAACCAAAAATTTCCTCCCAGAAGCAGACGGCATTCTAGATGTGGACGGCTTTCTCAAAATCATAGATCAAGATCTCTCTGTTACCATAAAAAACTACACTTTTTGTGTTTGTTTCCTTTCCCTCTTAAAAAAAATCCATTGGAGCATAATTGGTGAATATCTTCAGCTAGAACTTATGCTATAGTATACAACTAGAATAGCTGTTAGGTTTACGAATCAATATAAAAAAATCAAAAAACATTCCACTAATGCCAATGTCTCTTCACATTACCAATGAGAGTCACTCTAAAACTATGAAATAAATAAATAAATAGCTATCATTAATATTGTAAACATCATTGCAACTTGTTTTTCTTTGTTCACTAAAACAACACTAACTTTTCCAATTAAAAACTCTGTTACCATATATATTTTTATATAGAGTTATATATATATTTATATACATAGTTTTAAAACCTTGTAACCAAATATATATATTTATTTTTGTTTTATATGTAACATATATTACATATTTTAAAATATTTTTGTATAATACATATAGAAATATTTACATATATTATATAGTTATAGAAATATGTATATAAATATACATAATAATAGAAATATTTATATAAATATAGAAATATTTATATAACTACATAATATATCATATTATATATTATATTATATTATATACTATATATTTACATAACAATATAATATAATATATAATATATTTATATTTTATAGGCATTTATTTATATTATATATGAAATATATAGTATATCACATATTTAAAATAACATAACATACACATGAACACATATAACATAGAAATATATAACATAATATATAAATATGTAATATAAATACATATAAAACAAATATATAACATAATATATACTATTACACATTATAACTATATATAATATTAATATAATATAACATATAATTTTAATATATATTAATATAATATATAATTTTTATATAATATATAATATATACATATTTTATATATAATATATAATTTTTAATATAATATAACATAGAATATAAATATATAATATAATATTTTTATATATTATATTCTATATTATATTATATATTTATTATAATATAATATATTACATTTTTATATAACATATTTATATAAATTTATATATGATATAATTATACAATACATGTAATATATAACATATAATATATGATATGTATATAATTATAATATATAATAATTATAATGTATAGTAGATACAATGTAATATATAATATATTATAATCCATATAATATATATAGTTGATATATGTGATATATGCATTATAATATATAATAAGTATATAATATATATCATATGTCATATATGATATGCTATGTATAGCATATTATATATTATGTTTATATATTTATATATTTATATATTTGCATATTATTTTTATATATTTATGTAATATGTAATTATATATTTATTATAGTATGTAATATAATAAATATGTAATTTATTTTATTATATATTATTATATAATATATAATAGTATATATTTTATAATATATTATATTATATATTATATGCTTATATATTCATTATATATTTTATATATAATAAATTTTATATATAATAAATATATGATAAATATAAATATAAATTAATATTTATATGTTATGATATGTTATATATATTTATATATTTTATATATTTATATACTACATTGATATATGAATATATAATATAATATATAATATTATATAATATATACTATATATTACATATAATATGCATATAATATATGATATAACATTACATATTATATTACATATGTTACATATATGTAATATTATATAATATATAATTCACTTCCACTAGAGAGACTAAGTAAAGATCTTATACAATAGGTCCCACTGAAAGGGCTATACCTCTAGTAAAAGGCTGTACCTCTAATTATAGAATTATATATATATTATTATAGATGTATTATCTATAATATCTAGATATATTATAGAATTATAGACATATTATACACTATATATTATATATAATTATAGATATATAATAAATAATATATAGTATATAATAATATATAATATAATAAATATATAAAAGTATATATTATATATTATATATAGAAAACAAAATAAATATATATATATTTGGTAACAAGGTTTTAAAACTAATTTAAATTTACCACTGACAAGGTCATAAAACTAATATAAGTGGTGCCTACAAAAAGTATATTGTGCTTTCTGATGTCACCCACTGAAGACTTAAAAACTGCCTGTGTGGATATAAACAATTACTTATACTATGTTGCTAGGAATAGGGTCTCTATTTACTAAAATTGGTTATACAATCTTACAAACTACTATAAATGATCACAAAATGTATATTTATCAGTAAGCTTTTTTTCCAGAGTGATACAGATGTATGGGCAAACAAATCTAACTGACCTCTATCAAATACAACTAGGTGTCCTCTTCTAGATGCCCAGAAGAACTGTATTTGTTCTGTGGAGAATATACTTATTTTGCCTCCTTGTTGGTTTGGATCTTCCTATTTGGCTTAACTTGCTCCTGCCTTTAAAATAACTTTCCCTATACATTCTCATAAGAGCTTCTATGAGCAGAGGATGAAATGTTAACAAACAAACTTAACTCTAACTTTAGCATAGACAAAATAAGCCAGTTTCAACTAAAAATAAATTCCAGTGGGGTTCCTGAGGATTCTCTTTTGATGATAGTGTGGTAGCAATTATACAAAATTCAATGCTAATTTATAAATTTTAAAACATCTTAAGTTTTATAACAATCAGAACTTCCAGGATTTCATATGGATTGCAGCCACTCTTGAAAAGGTAGACAATAACAGTTCTATTTAAAAATTAATAATAATAATAATAATAATAATAATAATAAAACATCATAGAACTTCAGATCTCCTTTTTACTCAAGTTTGGGAACTATCTCTAATATGAAACATAACTAAATATTATATTTATCTCTGTCTAATTTTGTTATTACAAAATACTTAATTAAAAAGGTCACTAACACCATTTCCTTAAACGCTGTTACCAAATACATTTTTAAAAATCTCTCTCAAAAAATAGCATATAATATGTTTATAAAACAACTAACAGTTAATTTTGAGACATACTAAATGACAAATGACAAATTTAAGTGTTCCAAAGATTTCTGATCTTTATATTTCTTCTAATAGGCTCCAGGTTATGGTGATTTATGTTACCAGAGCAGCAATGAATACCTCTTTAAGCCAAGTCGCTTTACAGCAAACTATGATCCTTAATTGCTTTCACACTCCAAAGACTATGACCTGTTAGACTCTAGTACTGTTAAACTGCCTATTTGCCTAAACATTGACCTTTTTAGTTTGATTTGTTTCACAAAAAGTCTTGTTAAAGAATATACTTTAATATTTTCATATTATCCTGTTCACAGTCATCATAGTACGCCCCTTAATGTGTTATATCTTCTTAAGTCTTTAATGTTTTATATACAGTCATCCATCAAAAATTAAATAGTCTCACTTCAAATTGGTTAACATACCCATAAAAAGTCATTCAAATGACCTAAAACTGTGACTTACAAACTCCATATTGAGACCAAGAAAGACTTGTAAGCTCCATACTAAAACCAAATAACAATTAACAATAGTGACAGAGGGTGAAGTCAATTCCTACAGTTTTTAGTAAGTCTCTCAACCGAGAGACTAAGTTAAAAAAAAAAAAAAAATTGTTAAATCCAACCAAAATCAAAAATCTGGCCTGAGAGCTTCTGCATGTTGACATACTTGATGTGTTACCTAACTTAATAAATGAACATACGAAAACCCTAATTTAAGAATATGCTTCTATAACAATAACTGAGTCTCAGCTAATTCCAACAATTATAGTTAAACCACTCACAGGTAGACAATTATTCAAACTGTGTTCAAATAGAACAAATGCCAACCGATTACCATCAGACTGTTTCTGTACCTCACTTTCATTTTCTGCATCTCAGTTTCTTTTTTCTATCCATAAGCTCGTCCCTTTGAATCTGCTATGATTCTGAGGGCTGCCCAATTTATAAATCTTTTTCTTACTTAAACTCTGTTGAAAACTAAATTTATCTAGAGTTCTTTTAGCAACTTCAACGTATGAATTTTGAGGAAACACAATTCAGTCCATAAAAGTTACTCAATTGATACTTAACATTCCTGAAAGGAATATCTGGCTGAACAAACACAGATTTAGATCTCTATATATGAGATGTAGCTGTTGTTAACAAAACACATTTAAAAACATTGTAACTACGAATGGTTCTACCATTTCACCTAGCTAAATCAACGATGGTTGGCATCGTGTTTATCAGCCATTCTTTTTTTTTTGCGTCTATTGAGACCTCATCTCAGTCTTTTTAATCCTGAAGGCTAAATTATAATGGTATCCACTATTACATACTCTTATTTTAAAAGTGTTAAAAAGGCCAAAAGAGAAAAAGTGCTTATTTTTCACAAATATGGCACAGCTTAGAAGACCATACAAATAGGCGAAATATTATTTTAGACATGCAAGTGATTTTAGTTTATATTTAATAATCTTTTGGCAGACCCATTCAATGAATATATATATACATATATTTTAAGACAGAGCCTCGTTCTGTCACCCAAGCTGGAGTGCAGTGGCGCCATCTCGGCTCACTGCAAGCTCCACCTCCTGGGTTCACGCCATTCTCCTGCCTCAGTCTCCGGGGTAGCTGGGACTACAGGCGCCCGCACCACGCCCGGATAATTTTTTGTATTTTTAGTAGAGACGGGGTTTCACCGTGTTAGCCAGGATGGTCTGGATCACCTGATCTAGTGATCCGCCCACCTCGGCCTCCCAAAGTGCTGGGATTACAGGCATGAGCCACCACGCCTGGCCTTCAATGATTTGTTAAACAAACTAATGACTGATAATTACATTTAGATGTATCAAAGTCGAGTCACCAATTACATTAACAAAATAATGAATTAGTATCTGATTGCAATGGGTTTATGAAATAAAAGGCGATATTGTATACAATAATCAGACAATTATTGGGGACATTTTCCTCAGAGAAAGTGCAATGGGTAATTAGCTAGAAGAAGATGTGAAATTAAGAAAGAGTTGTCTTTGTTCATTTTTAATGTGGGAGAAATCATCACTTTTGTATTCTAATGGAAATGATCAATTAAGAACAAAAATTGATAGTTCAAAAGAGAGAGAAAACATTTTCTATAGTAATGATCTCAACCAGGTATTAAAAAATGTATCTCAAGTGTATAAGAGAAGTTAATCTTAGCAGTTAGTGAGATTGGGCTACTAAGACTTCATATAAGTGGGCGCTTTGGAATAACACTTCAAGATGGAAAAGAAAAATCCATTTCAAACATGAGAATGACATTACAAATCATCTCGATTTTCATTAAGCTCTTTTATTTTCAAAATATTTTTCTGGAATTGTTTACCTCATTCATCTTTCTACCTGTAATCTAGGTCAGAAAATATTTAAGGTAGGAAAAATTAATTTTGAAGAAATTATTTTTATACCCAGGATTATTCAGTAAAATACATAGTTTTAAAATTTATCTCATATCTATAGATATCTATCAGGCATTGCTTTTCAATTGATTTCATGTATTGATTGCTATGTATAAATTGTCCTTCTAAAACGTTCATATGTTCTTTTCATATACTATATATGTCGGATTGATGTATATAATTACTTCCATTGTTAAATTCCTTGCCCCCTCTTTTCTGAATCTAATTTCCTGCCATCTAAATTATCATTTAATTATCATTAAATTTATATTGCTTATTTTTATAGAATATGAGAAAAATGTATACATTTTCATAAATGATCATATCTATCCTATATCATTTAATCAACATATACAAAATGCAAACATCTAATTATATAAAGAAAAATAATATCTTTTAAATATTGTCGAAATATTAAGGGCAGAAATATTTTGGTATAAAGTATGATTTTATATTTTACTCTCTAATAAGTATATAGTCTTCATTTGACTCAACACGTTTAGAAATGTATACAACATAATATTACTGTTATCAAATTTTCATTAAGGTCAGGTATTATGAGATATATATCACTATAATTACTACTTACTTCCTGCCGGTGCTGTGGCTCACACCTCTAATCCCAGCACTTTGGGAGGCCAAGGTGGGAGAACTCACGTGAGGAGGGGAGTTCAAAGAGACCAGCCTGACCAACATGGAGAAACCCCGTCTCTATTAAAAATACAAAAAAAATGAGCCGGACTTAGTGGCACATGCCTGTAATCCTAGCTACTTGGGAGGCTGAGGCAGGAGAATCGCTTGAAACCAAGAGGCAGAAGTTGTGGTGAGCCAAGATGGTGCCATTGCACTCCAGCTTGGACAACAAGAGAGAAACCCGTTCCCCGCAAAAAACAAAAACAAAAACAGAAACAAAAAACTGTTTAGTTCCTATATATGGTAGTATATAAGTATTTTAGGGAACCTTAAATGATTAAAATGTATTTTTCAAATCTAGTTACTAAGTGCTAATGTTATTCCTGAAATTTTAGTAATTTTTTTTCCTAAAATCGTTCCTGGTTCAAAGTAGCTATAACATTAACTTATGAGTATAATAAAGATTCGGATTCATTTACTGATATTCGACCACTGATTTCTTTGTAAGTCTCAACCTCTTTTTCTTCTTTGACCCTGCAACTGGACAAGCATCTGCTAGCCTCCTCTTTTGGTGCTAGTGGGAAATTTAAACCTTGCAATTTTGCAACCCTCATGAATGCCCAGCCTGCTCTCACCATTTTACTTAAGTCAGTTAGGCTTCTCTGGATATCCACTGTGCAAAAATAAATAAATAAATAAATAAATAAATAAGCTTACTGGGTGGGGTATCATGAGCCTTGACATTTGTCTTAAAATGGACAAAAGTCCATTTTACGTCTATAAAATGGCCCCCAAAACACAGGGTAGGTAAGTAATTTGTTTTTCTAGAATGTGAATCTCTGGTCTTAACCTGTATTAATTTTTTTAATTAAAAAGGAACCAAACACAAAAAAAGTATATATTGCTAACTTCTAATCATACAATTCTGTGGTTAATTCGACAATTAAAAATTGTACTTTTAATAACAAGTAAAATGATTATGGTAACTAAAGTGCAAGCAAATTTAAGAGTAAGATTACTGTAACCCAGGGACTGAGTTGAAGTATTACTCATCAAAAAAAGTATGTGTTCAACAGTCTTATAGATGCCAGTTAAAAGTAAGTGAACAATTACATGATAGATGATGATGATGATGATAGACACATAGATAGAGAGACAGATACATAGATCTCCAAACTAGGACATTTATGGCAGTAAAAGAGAATACAATTAAAACTTACACTGACAAAAGGGATATAAAGCAAAAACATCCAGAAAAATTGACGTTTGGGCATTTAGATAGAAATCAAACATTCAGATTTATATAATCATACATGTAACTTCATCTAACTGTTACCTTGTACTCTTTCCTTCATTTATATTAGATGTCTATATCCAACTTTGAATTTATTCTAGGTTGCTAGATTAATTAAGTATGTCATGTTCTGTCTTAAGTCTCTCTTCTCTCAGTCAACAGTGTTAACACTATTATGAAATTTAATCCTCTAAATTCATAGGTTGTACCACCTTGTGAGGAATCTTTCTGATTCCTCCAGTAATAAAAAAAAAAAAAAAAAAAAAAAAAAAGAATTGTCCTTTCCTTTCTGGTATACCTTTCAAAACCCCATCTTTAATTTATGACACTAAAAAATTCCAGTTCCCCAATAGGGAGAACTTTTTCCTATTGCAATTTCCACTGAGTTCTGAAACATCTGGATTCCCACTGAACATAAACTATTTACCACTTACCACTTCGGTATATATGTATATTTCTCTCTACCTATCCATCTCTACCTCCTTCCTTCCCTTTCTTTCTATCTCCCCATACATGTTAATCTCCTCTTCTTCTATTAAAGGTTTTTAAAATTTATTCTATGAGGTGAGGATCTAAATATAACAAAGGAAACTGTTTGAATAGGAAAAGAACCCAGAATAATAGATTCATAATAATAATAATGGTAAAAACTAGTGTTTAATTAGCACATACTATAAAAAACCAGGCTCTGTATTAAGATATCTACAGGCTTTAGCTCTGTATTTTTTCCCAAAATTCCATGAGGCACTTACTGTACTCATCTTCTTTTCTAGGGATAATAAATGTGAAGCTTAAGGAAAGCAAACACTATCCCCTGACATTTCCAGAGCAAGTGAAGCTATTAAAACCTGCTAATACCTGGCTTCAGAGTTTGTGCTATTAAAATCTGCAGCACATTTGAGGATTATGCCAACTAAGCCATATGTAATGCACATAACATGGAATTGACAGGAAGTATAGTTTTTTGTTTCTTCATTTTTTTTTTCAAAATTAATTTAGTTGAAACTCAGTCCATCATTTGACCAGATAAAGTCAAGTCTGGGTGTTGCTTTATTTTCTAAGCTATTTAAATTTCTTTTAGATTCAGCCTCAAAAAATATTTAGTGTTTTCAAATTTTATTTTGCATGTCTTATCCCAGTGAAGTTCGGTAACTGACCACATGTATATTATTAGAGTATAGTATCAACATTACACTCAAATTAGCTTTGAATGTTATAGATTATTGCATAAAATAACCATTACATTATCCAATTCTATTTATTATATTTTGAAGGTATATTGTTGAAACAGAGAAGCAGTATTGGAGACCATCAACACTACATCAATTTTAAGTGTATATACATGCCTATGGTAATTATAGAAGATGAAAAACATTGAGCTAATACTATAAGCATAAAGGATTAAATATAGTGGAAACAATAATGTACCAAAGTAAAATAATATCACAATGTTTTCTAAAGTCATACAATGTGCCTTCAGAATAATTGCCTCTTTAGCTAAATAGCTTATTTCAACTTTTTTGTTTACTTTGATCTAATTTTCACATGACTTAAAAAAATGATAAGAATATGAAATAGATTGTGGTTTAACATTACAGTGATTACTCTTCCTGAGACAACACATCTTTTTTTACACTGAGGCCAATCATACAATCATCTGGGTAATCTAGCTTTTAAAAAGCTGAGAATTATTTTCTGTAGATGAATAAAAAGTTACTTTATTCTTTGCATTGTTAAGAAGTTTAATGCATATTTATTATTACAATCTGGAGTCCCTCATGCATTATTTAATTTCATTAGAGATAATGGGTAAATTGATACTCAGGACACTTTCTAACGTTCTACTTTTGTCTCCATGCTGGCATGAAGGAAATATAGCCAGCATATAATCAGATAAGTATTACGGAATACATTGCCCTTTGTTTTAGATTTAGAAATTTCTTCACAGGTTCTTTTCCGTACTGAAATGTGCTAGCCTTATAGACACACTTTAAAAAAACATTTTAAATGAGAGCCTAAAGGGAAAAGGATATTTTATGCTTTCAGAAAAATCATTAAAATATGCGTATATTTTAAAGCTTTATCAGTGGCTCCTCATATAAGATATATTAAAATTTAGAATTATTTACTAAATTTCAAACAGTGCATAATTTTCTGCTTTATTGATATGGTCCTGGTTAAAAGAGAAACAGCTTAGTTTTAAGATTATACTATTCATTGAGATAATGAAGCTCGGCACTGATTCAAGAGAAAAATAACAATGACAAAACCAAAACCAAACAAAACCTGAGGTTTACAGCAACATCTTATTTTAGCAGGGGCTTCAAGGGAAAAAGAAAATAACATTAATCAGGAAAAGGGAAATCGGTTATATCAGAATAAAAATTTTAAAAATAGACATCAATTATATCCATTAGTTCTATTAAGTTTCATTAAAATGATAGAGGAAGATAAAATCCTACTATCTATAATTTACCTATCAATATGTGGAATACAGAGTCATGACAATTTAGAAAATACATTGTAAAATAATTAAACTTAAATCTCCTAAGTAAATTTTGGAGGGTACCTAGGCAAGGTAGGGGTATAACTCTGTTCTTTCTCAAAATTATTTTGTCCATTCAGGATCCTTTGCATCTCTACATTAATTTTAGAGGCATCTTGTTAATTTGTGCAAAAAATAAAAAAATGAAAAACCCGTAGCCAGAGAGGACTTTGAAAGGAATTATGCAGAATTGTAGATCAATTGGGAAATTATAATCATCTTAATGTCCAATCCATAAACCATGGGAAGTGTTTTATTATTTAGCTCTTCTTTAATTTTTTATATAAAGTTTTGTACTTTTGAAAGTATAAGTAAGGCACTTCTTTTGTTAGAATAATTTCTAAACACTTTATTATTTTCAAGCCATTGAAAATAGATTTGTTTTCTTAATTTTATTTTCAGATTATTCATTGCTAGTGTATAGAAATACAAGTTGTTTTTGTGTATTGTTCATATATATCGTACAACATTACTAAACTTGTCTTTTAATTTTAATAGTAGATTCCTTAGACTATTTTATATACAAAGAGAAGCAATATTGATCTATCCATTTCATATTTGCTTATTTAAGGTTAAATCGTAAAGAAGGAAAATTTGTATTCCATCAAAGTTTCTGTTCTTATAAGATTATAAACATAGAAAAAACTCCATGTTTGGCCATAAGTCTTTAAGAATAATAAAATATATGTGTGATAAACCTATACAGAAAATAATACATTATAGAGAGATATAACTAATTATTTTTTTTTAAAAACTGAGCCAGAGTGATATTTCAGAATGAAAAGTAAATTTTCTCCCAAATGTCAATGTTTTCCAAATTGATTTATACATTTACTTCAGCTGTAGGCTGAATTATAATAAAGATTATCTATAGCACTTTATTTTGAACTTGGGAAATCAATAAAGCAGTTTATCTGAGAGAATAATAATTGGTATTTGATTAATAATAGACAATCGTACAATCAAAGGGACTTTAAAAGTCAGTATTTGATTAAGAATTTTCTACAATTTGAGAAAAGAGATATTTTAAATTAGCAAAGTGTAAAATAGTGTTTACAGATGGTACTAGCCTAAATAGTTCATCATCATCCTTTGGAATAAAATATAGTATCTGTGCCTTCTTCTACAACCAGAAAGAATTACATGTGTAAATTAGAGGCTGTCAGACAACTTTGATGACACCTAAGTGACTATTTTTTATTTGTACATATAAGGATGTATTCATATAAAATGAATAAAGTAGAGAGAGAAAAGGGAAAAATTAACATAAGAAATAGAAAGAAAACTATGAAAAATATTTGCAAAATATATGAGTAGTAGGATTTTCGTGTGAACAGAATTTTAAAATTGCCCATCAAAATTTTCTGCCTAATCTCTGGGAGGGAGGATATAATGTGACAGAACACCCTGGTCAGGGCTTTTGTAGATGTAATTAAAGTACTTCATCATTTATATTTGAGTTAATCAAAAAAGATATTATCCAGTGAGACCTGTTCTAATAATATCAACTCTTTAAATAAAAATGAGTTTTCCACAGATGGTTACAGTTTGATACATCATGGGACTTGAAGAGCAAGAAGGAGTTGACATGTTGTTATTGGCTTAAAATGGAGGACACCAATTACGAGGAGTTTGAGCAGTCTCCAGAAGTTGAGCATAACCTCCAGTTAAACAGGTAGCAAGGAACTGGGGCCTCCAGTCCTACAACCGCAAGGAACTGAATGATCTCTGAAGGGGATTGTCCTCAAAAGCCTCTAGAGAAGAGCTGTGCATGACTGACAGCTTGACTTTGGTCTTGTGAGACTCTAACTTCTAGAATTTTAAGATATTAATATGCATTGTTTTAATCTCCTAAATTTGTGATATGTTTTGATGCAGCAATAAAACATAATTAAATGCTTAATACAAAGTGTCTTTTAACAATCATTTTAAAAAAGATGGATTTCCTACTTAAAACATAAGACCAAAAATGTAAAGAAGTAGATTATAAAAATTTTAAAAATAAATGACAAAAATATGGAGGTAAAATTTTTAAGCATACAATAGTAAGGAAATAAAAAAAAGTAAGATTTTTTCAATGATCAAATGTGCAACTTTTTTTCTAAATAGTAACTTATTATTTCATTCCTTCAGTTAGAAGTGTTTACTGGGTTTTTACTAGTTACTACTTATAGGGCTGGGTGTATACAGATTGGCAAACTGACACCATCTCAGTCATTCAGATAAACTTTCTGGGTTGAACTGAATGAACGTGGTATAATACCATTCTTATCCACCTCCAGGTGGCATATAAACTGATATAATTTTCAGTGGTCAATCTGTTAACATATACAATTTTTCATGACTTTGTGTCCTTAAAATTATTAATTTTAGTGCTCAAAGTATATTCAAATTTTTAGAGGTTTATACAAAATAAATAGTATAGTATTTTAATTTCAAGATTAGTTATAACAAAATAATTAAAAGCTGTCTTATATAACACAATAGAATTATTAATGAAGTACAACCATATAACGGTATCTGAATCAGGTTTTAAGAATCACATTTCTCAATAATAATTGATGCTCAGGAATATAGGAAATAAGGTTTCACATAAGATCCTATTGTCTTATAGCTATATAAAAGCTATAAGCCAATATAATTTGGAAAAATAAGCTGCTATTTGGCTGGTTTTCCCTAACCTAAGGGAATAAAGTAGCTTTGTGACCTACTGATAAACTTTATCAAAACATGAAGAGAATAATTATTATTGATTTAAATACTGTTAATTTATTTCTATGATTATATATTTTATTCATGAGATATCAAACTTGATCTAAATTCTTAATTTTCAAGACTCTGACAGCTGTTTACATTATATATTTTATTCAAGTAGAATGTGATTTAACTAGACAGATTAATAGTTACTGCTGTCCTACCTCAAAGCATTGGGACAGAGAGGACAGCCGTGATTCTAGAGTGACAGATAAATAAAAGGAACAGTCAGAAGAGTAAACAGACAACCCACAGAGCGGGAGAAAATCTTCACAATCTATACATCTGACAAAGGACTAATATCCAGAATCTACAATGAACTCAAACAATTCAGTAAGAAAAAAAATCAAACAATCCCATTGAAAAGTAGGCTAAGGACATGAATAGATAATTCTCAAAAGAAGATATACAAATGGTCAACAAACATATGAAAAAATGCTCAGGATCAGTAATGATCAGGGAAATGCAAATGAAAACCACAATGTGATACCAACTTACTCCTGCACGAATAGCTGTAACCAAAAAATCAAGAAACAATAGATGTTGGTGTGGAGGCCATGAGCAGGGAACACTTCTACATTGCTGGTGGGAAGGTAAACTAGTATTGAAATGGGGAAGGTTCCTTTGTTCCCCTTGCAGGGTGTGCCACAGGGGAAGAGTTTCACTTCTTCAATGCCCCACTGCTCAAACTTCTAGAAGAACATACAGAGGGGCAGGCTGTGAGGCTCTGAGCCCAGGGCAGTATCTGGGGGTTGATGTTTACAGCTCCTGAAGCCCCAGTTGGTGTGTGCTAAAGGGTACTCTTTTATTTTTGCCGTCTGTTGGAGGCTTATGTTAACCAGCTCAATTAGATGCTCTACGTTGTTGGGAGGACAGAAGGCTTTCTGTATCCTGGGTTCTTGCCTTGGTGTACCAGAAGAATCGGATCACAAGTGGGCTTGGAAAATGAGTGTAAGGTTTTATTGAGTGGAAGTATTACTCAATAGATGAGGGAGCCAGAAGGGAGATGGTTCTCCCTGGAGTCCAGCCACTCAGCGGCCTGGGCTTTCCTCTGACTGCCCGAGCCAAACTCTGCCTCATTCAGCCAGTTGGCCTGCCGACCTGCCGGTGTGCTCTTCTGCCAGCCTACTCCCATCAACACCCTCCAGCATCCAGCCATTTGTGTCTTCTTTGGCTGATCTGCTCCTGTCGGTGTCCAGCCTCTTGTGTACCTGCCTGCTAGGGTCTCAGGGGTTATTATAGGTAGAGGATCGGGACATGGAGGGCTAGGGTGGTCTTGGGAAACGCCACATTTTGGTGTGAAGGCAGGAGTGCCTTGCACCACCTGGGTCCGTGGGCACAGACCCAGGAGTGGCTCCACCTACCCCTCCCCAGGGATCCACCCTTCCCCTCCAAGCACCTACCTGCCCCCCTTCTGTATCAGTATAGCCACTATAGAAATAATGTAGAGATTCCTTAAAGAACTAAATGTACAATTACTATTTGATCCAGCAATCCCACTACAGGTATCCACCCAGAGGAAAAGAAGTTACATGAAAAATATACTTGCACATGCATGTTTATAGCAGCAAAATTCACAATTGCAAATTCGTGGAACCAACCAAAATGCCTATCAATCAAAGAGTGGATAAAGAAACTGTGGTATATATACATATATGATGGAATACTACTCGGCCATAAAAATAAATGAATTAATAGCATTTGCAGTGACCTGGATGAGATTGGAGACCATTATTCTAAGTGAAATAACTCAGGAATGGAAAACCAAATATTGTATGTTCCCACTGAAATGTGGGAGTTAAGCTATGAGGATGCAAAGACGTAAGAATGATACAATTGACTTCAGAGACTTGGGTGGAAGAATGGGAGGGGATCAAGGGATAAAAGACTACAAATATGGGGCAGTGTATACTGCTAGGGTGACAGGTGCACTAAAATCTCACTAAACACCACTAAAGAATTTACTCATGTAACCAAATACTACCTGTACCCCAATAACTTAGGGAAAAAATATTTTTTAGTGATTCTTTGATTGTCCATTAGCAAATTTCATGAATTTTTGATCTGACTTGCACTGTGTAACAACTATAGGAAAAGACAATTTGTGGACTGTGACTTCAACATTTCCTTCAAACTACTAACAAGTCAAGAAATACTCAATTAGCTTATTTACTTTATTTGGGCCTTAATACCTTTACACTTTCTTCTTAAGCTTTCTAATGAATTGTTGAATTTGGAAAATCTACCTATATTTAGCTGTTCCAAATATCAAAATAAGTGTGTGCTCATGGTTATACTAACTCATTGTCCAACAGAATCACAAGCTCAAAATATTTGAGTTAGAAAGCTTATATAACAATGATAGGAAAATATTTTGTTTTGTGTGCTTCCAGTAGGGTAAAGCTTACCTATGTCATGCACATTCTTCATTTCTCTTTTTTTATTTTTTATTTTTATCCATCAGTCCAAGTTTCCGAGAATATGTAAGAAGAGAATTTATGTTCTTATTTTTGCTGACCAGTGTTGTCATTGTGCATTAGCTTTCATGTCCAACTCTTATTTGCAAGCCTCCGTTTCTTTATTTCTCAGTGGTCAAAGGTCTTTTAAGATAGGAAAAATGGCCGGGTGCGGTGACTCATGCTTGCAATCCCAGCATTTTGGGAGGCCGAGACGGGAGGATCACGAAGTTAGGAGATCAGACCATCCTGGCTAACGCGGTGAAATCCCGTCTCTATTAAAAATACAAAAAATTAGCTGGGCAGGGTGGTGGGGCCTGTAGCCCCAGCTACTTGGGAGGCTAAGGCAGGAGAATGGCGTGAACCTGGGAGGCGGAGCTTGCAGTGAGCCAAGAACGCGCCACTGCACTCCAGCCTGGGTGACAGAGCGAGACTCCGACTCCGTCTCAAAAAAAAAAAAAAAGATAAATGGGCTAGATCTACTATTTGTGGTACACACACAGGCAGAGAAACTTCCTTGACATGATATCTTCCCCACTGTGACGTAATTTCTTATTGTTATTTTTCTTTTATTTTTTTGTATTTTTATTATGCTACCTTATATTTTCTCCTTCCTCTTGTTCCCTGAATTGGATATTGTTTTACAAGACTCTGACGATAAGGTTTTTTCCTTAACTTGTTTTATTTAATGGCCAGAACTTTTATAGCATGTTGGGAGAAAGATGCAGAAAATATACACATTGATGTCCTCTAGTCAGAAGATAGATTCAAATCAATGAAAAAAGAGGGTGTTGGATTATTTTGGATTACACAATGTAGAAATCTATCTATCTCACTGAGCAGTTATAACTGAGTGAGGAAGATGACATACACACCAAAAAGAAGCAACTCAGGAGAAATTGTAATCTGGTAAGATGGACTAAAAAACATTTTTAGAATTAAGACACAATATAGATTTTTTATTCAGATATTGTTAATGCACTCCAACACACTTCAACCACCCACCTACAATATTACAGACTATTTGGAACTTAAAGGAGTTTCATGAAATGTAAGCTGGGTGAAGAGAAAAAGTGTGAATTTGAAGTGGAAGTGATGACAACATAATCAGAGGATCTAGGGGGCCAGTGCAAGTTTATTCTAGTAACACCCACTTGAGAATATGTGAAGAACAGAAGTATTAGAGAGAAAATACATCTAACAACTGATAGGAATCATTAACATGTCAACACCATATTGCAAAGAACAGTATAAATCTGACATAATCACTTCTGTTCTTTGAATCTGGTTATATCTATCTAAAAATATTGTGCATTCATTATTAGGAGTATGCCAAAGCATTTAATTTTATAAGAAAAATATGCTAGCTACACATAAGGCTAAGAATATTAACCTCCTTTGAACTTACCTATGTCATCTAATAAATTTATAAATTAAGTCACTTACTGCACTAACCCAAAAGTACCTGCCTTTTGTTGCTATGTTTTTGCTATGACAGCATTCTATCCTCTTTGATAAATATTTTGTTAGTCATTGTTATTATAAGTATTTTTCTTAAATAGGTTGCTACTCTTAAATTTCTTTTATTTCAAAAATCCTTTTTATGCTTACTGATGAAAATGGATCCTGAATTTTCTGTTTCCATGAAATCAAGGGAATGTTAAATTAATGGCTATTTATAGATAATAAATTACTAATGCTGATAAAATTATATACATATTGATTTTAGAGATCCAAAATACATAATACGAGGCATCCCACATAAGTAAAAAATTTAAGCAAGCACACCTTACATCTACTAAACTATATTGTATTTATTATCTTATAATGATTTTCAAAGTATACGTAAAAAGAAAACAAGATTTGTTTTCTCTGATGCCCTTAAAAGAGAAGGAACATCACACATCGGGGCCTATCATGGGGAGGGGGTAGGGGGGAGGGATTGCATTGGGAGTTGTACCTGATATAAATGACGAATTGATGGGTGCTGACGAGTTGATGGGTGCAGCACACCAACATGGCACAAGTATACATATGTAACAAACCTGCACGTTATGCACATGTACCCTAGAACTTAAAGTATAATAAAAAAAAGAGAGAGAAGGGACATTTTAAATATAATAAGAGTCTAAAATTGATTCTATAAAGGAATTTGGATGAAATGTATACCATATACCAATAACATAGTGTTCTAAAGCAAAAAAAAAAAAAAAAAAAAAAAAAAAAAAAAAAAAAAAAAAAAAAAAAAGTTGATTTTAATACTGTAGTGAACCAACCTGAATTTAAAATAACTTTAATATTGAGCGAGAAAGTCTTACACTTTTCCTTAATTATGTAGGCAATTAGACAGTCTTGCTTGTACTTAAGTTGTCAAAAGTAGATGTGTCGTTAAGATTAACGAAACAATATATCAGAATATGTATTATGTGGTGCTCCTTCTCTATTTGGCTGAGAGTTTTAGCAGTATAAAAAATAAAGTTCCCTTGTGCTATCAAGATTACGTTAGAAATCAATTTAGAGACCTGTTTTCATTTGCATTTTTTGGGAAACTATGTTAACTTCATCATGTATTTTTTTAAGAGAACTTTTTGTTTGTTTAATGAATTGTTTAACACTCCAACATCTGTATCTGAAAGACTTAATCATTTATGTATAAAAATATAAGCAAAAACATTAAAGTTTGAAATGATATAAGGAAATAATATTTCTTATTTGTTATGCTTGAAGTCAGATTTGCCAAGAAATTGTGAATCATTCTATTTGAAGAGTGGATTCTTATCTCTGATCCCTTCCTTCCTTCCTTCCTCCCTCCCTCCCTCCCTCCCTCCCTCCCTCCCTCCCTCCCTCCCTCCCTCCCTTCCTTCCTTCCTTCCTTCCTTCCTTCCTTCCTTCCTTCCTTCCTTCCTTCCTTCCTTCTTCCTTCCCTCCCTCCCTCCTTCCCTCTCTCGCTCCATCTCTTTCTTTTTCTTTCTTTCTCTTTCTTTCTTTCTTTCTTTCTTTCTTTCTTTCTTTCTTTCTTTCTTTCTTTCTTTCTTTCTTTCTTTCTTTCTTTCTTTCTTTCTTTCTTTCTTTCTTTCTTTCTTTCTTTCTTTCTTATACTTTAGGTTCTGGGGGTACATCTGTAGAACGTGCATGTTTGTTACATAGGTATACACGTGCCATGGTGGCTGCACCCATCAACCCGTCATCTACATTAGATGTTTCTCCTAATGCTATCCCTCCCCTACCCACTACCCTCCAGCAGGCCCCGGTGTGTGATATTCCCCTCCCTGTGTCCATATGTTCTCGTTGTTCAACTCCCACTTATGAGTGAGAACATTTGGTGTCTGGTTTTCTGTTCTTGTGTTAGTTTGCTGAGAGTGATGGTTTCCAGCATTATCCATGTCCCTGCAAAGTACATGAACTCCTTATTTTTTATGGCTGCATAGTATTCCATGGTGTATATGTGCCACATTTTCTTTATCCAGTCTATCATTGATGGACATTTGGATTGGTTCCAAGTCTTTGCTATTGTGAACAGTGCCACAATAAATATATGTGTGCATGTGTCTTTATAGTAGAATGATTTGTAATCCTTGCGTATGTACCCAGTAATGAGATTGCTGAGTCAAATGGTATTTCTAGTTCTAGATCCTTGAGGAATCGCCATACTGTCTTCCACATGGTTGAATTAGTTTACAGTCCCACCAACAGTGTAAAGTGTTCCTATTTCTCCACATCCTCTCCAGCATCTGTTGTTTCCTGACTTTTTAACTATCACCATTCTAACTAGCATGAGATGGTATCTTATTGTGGTTTTGATTTGCATTTTTCTAATTACCAGTGATGATAAGCATTTTTTCATATTTTTTTGGTTGGATTAATGTCTTCTTTTGAGAAGTATCTGTTCATATCCTTTGCCCAATTTTTGATGAGGTTGGTTGTTTTTTTCTTGTAAATCTGTTTAAGTTCATTGTAGATTCTGGACATTAGCCCTTTGTCAGATGGATAGATTGCAAAAATTTCCACTAATTCTGTAGGTTACCTGTTCACTCCGATGATAGTTTCTTTTGTTGTGCAGAAGCTCTTTAGTTTAATCAAATTCCATTTGTCTATTTTGGCTTTTGTTGTCATTGTTTTTGGTGTTTTAGTCATGAAATCTTTGCCCATGCCAATGTCCTGAATGGTATTGTCTAGGTTTTCTGCTAGGGTTTTTATGGTTTTAGGTCTTATATTTAAATATTTAATCCATCTTGAGTTAATTTTTGTATAAGGTGTAAAGAAGGGATCCAGTTTTGGCTTTCTGCAGATGGCTAGCCAAACACCATTTATTAAATAAGGAATTCTTTCCCCATTGCTTGTTTTTGTCAAGTTTGTCAAAGATCAGATGGTTGTAGATGTGTGGCATTATTTCTGAGGCCTCTGTTCTGTTCCATTGGTCTATATCTCTGTGATGGTACCAGTACCATGCTGTTTTGGTTATTGTAGCCTTGTAGTATAGTTTGAAGTCAGGTAGCATGATGCCTCCAGCTTTTTTCCTTCTGCTTAGGATTGTCTTGGTTGTGCAGGGTCTTTTTTAGTTCCATTGTTCCAGGAGCCACTGGGGTATGTAAAAACAAAACAAAATAAAACAAAACAAAAAAATCTTGTGGCTAGCTCTGTGTTTGCTCAAACAGCCACCCAGTTTTGTGCTGGAAACCCAGGGCCCTGATGGTATAGTCACTGGGAGGAATCTCCTGGTCTATGGGTTGCAAAGACTATGGGGAAAGCACAGTATCTGGGTGGGGGGCATGGTACAGTCTCTCATGGCTTCCCTTGGCTGGGAGAAGGAGTTGCCTGACCCCTTGTGCTTCCTGGATGAGGTGACACCCACCCTGCTTTGGCTTGCCCTCCTTGGGCTGCACCCACTGCCCAACTAGTCCTAATGAGATGAACTGGGTACCTCAGTTGGAAATGCAGAAATCACCCACCTTCTGCATCAATGTTGCTGGGAGCTGCCAACTGGAGCTGTTCCTATTTGGTTATCTTGCCAGCAACCCCCCAGTTGAACATTTATTCAATAAATATTTACTTGTTTCTTACTCCCTGTTAGGATATCTTCTGTGCCCTGGAGATATAGCAGTGAGAAGAGCAAACGTCCTGCCCCACTGTGTCCTTGTCTTGGTAAAATTTGTGTTGCTATATCAGAATGAGACTGAGTAATTTACAAAGAAAAGAGGTTTAATTAGCCTATGGTTCTGTAGGCCAGGAGATTTAAAGGTCAGGACATTGGCATCTACTCAGCTTCTGGTGAAGGAATTTGTGTTGGATCAAAACATGGTAGAAAGTCAAAGGGGAATATTCCATGTGGGAAGGCAGACCAGTCATAACCAGGAAACACTTTTTATAATAACCTGCTGTTATGGGAGCTAATTCATTCTTGGAAGAACTCACCTAGCCATGTGAGACTGAGAACTTAATCACTAGCATAGAGATGGACAGTGGGTCATTCAGGAGGGATTTTCCCCTGTGACCTAAACACTTCCTCTTTGGACCACCTCCTAATACTGCTGCATTGGCAGTTAAACTTCAGCATGACATTGGGTTTGGACAAACCATATTCTAACCATAGTAGTTCCCATTCCAGTGAGGGGAGACAGCCAATGGGAGGTGATAAATGACACAAAGAAAATAATGCATGTGAATGGATTGAGTCACATGAAAAAAAATAGATAAGCTGGCTAATTAGGGATGATTGTTTGAGATAGTTGAACAGAAATCTGAAGCAATCACATTTTTAAAAGACAAAAAAACTAAAACAAAACAAAACAAAAACAGAGGAAACAGTAAGAAAAAGACTAATAGATTTTCAAGCAAGAGCAAATGGGCAGATGGAGTGTGCATGACCAAATAAGAATGCTTGGGAGATTACTAGATATAAATTGGGTCAAGAACACGCAGAGCTCTGCAGGATACAATACACTGCATTGTTTACATTTTATTCTAGGATGAAAAGCCATGGTAGGGCTTGAAACAGATTTGTGAAATGGTGAGACCATATTTTCAAAGAATCACTCTTTCTCCCAAGTAAAGGGTAAAATGTGTCAGGGGTGGTGGGAGTATGGGCAGATGTGAGGGTGAGTAGCATGCAGAAGAGGCAGCTGGGGAGTGTAAAGCAAGAAACTGTTTATAAATTGTGAAAGTAGACTAGACAAGAGATGGGAGTCAGGAACAATAAACTGATAATGGTGAAACCTGAATATTTGAATTCCAGAAGTGTTTTGGAAATAAAATCCCTAGGTTTAGCAGATACAGATTGTGAGGGGAAAGAAGCAATCACATGATTTTGAGTTTTTTTAGATCTTATCATTTGGCAGAATATAGTTGCCATTTACTGTGATGTTTGATACTTGGAGAGGAGCAGGCATGGTTTTTGAGGTGAATCATGAGCTAGCTTAGAGATATCTTAAATTTGAAGTATCCATATGTCATTCAAGCAGAGACGTGGAATAGAAATATACCCGTCTTTCAATTAGTATCTCCTGAACAAACAAGTACTTAAAATAGTCAAGCATGAACATACCAACAGGGGCCATTTTAAGCATCATTCCCAATATTCTGAAAATAAGGACCTGAGAAGTTTCATACATTAAGTGATGACAGTCTCCATGTTCATGGACATGAAAGCCAAACATCACATCACTGAAGCCAAACATTACTTTTTAATTTTTAAAAATTTTGACTTTCCTCGGAAATAATTTTAGGCTTACACAAGATTTGCAAAAACATGACAAATAATCTGTGTATATTTTTGACATGACTTTTCTAAATGTGAACATTTTTTATAACCACCACATAATTATCAAAAATAGGAAAACAATAGCAATGCATTACTACTAACCATTCAAATTTTGTTAATCATTTCATCAATGACCATTATTGTACATTGTTTTTACTTGTCATCTTTGCTAACTTTTTTTTAGCCTTTACACTAAATTGTTACCACTAATTTTGGATATTGTCCTTCAGTTTGAATTTGTCTGGTCAATTCTTAGGAAGAAATTTAAGGAATGCATTTTTTTGCAAGTATACAGCAGAGATGTTGTTCTCTTCTCAGTACACCAGGAGGGACATAATGCTAATATGTTTCATTAATGATGATAATTTTGATCACTTGGTTAATGTCATGTCTGATTGATAGGTTTTCGCCTATCAATGTTTCATCTAGTAATGTAACTGTTCTTTCATTTATGATTATCAGTATTTACAGGGAAATAATTTGAGACCACAACCTTATACTGTTTCCATTATTTTTGGCCAAGAAATAAATAAGCCATTTCTCCAAAGATATCTGTACTTATTTTTTATTAGAAAATGATTATTTAGAAACCAATATTTTACTGTCCAAGTGCTCACTGATACTAAGGTCTCATTGTTTCTGGACCCTTTCAGCAGAAATAGATAGGAAATGTACAAATGAGCTTATATGTGTATAATCACGTATCTATCAGAAAATATGTAACCTGAGTTCATACTGATGTCTCCAATGTCAATCTAACACCCCAGGATTTATTCTAATCCCACCTGTCTCTTCTCCGACAATGAGGAGTTTGGCTTTCATTCTCTACGATATATTATGCATTTTCTCAACATTAAAATATACTCAAAGCAGTTCTATAATTACTAACACAGTCTTTAGAAAGGAAAAAATGAATTAAAGAACAATATTTTGGCATGGGTCTTACGTATTTGACCTTAGAATACAAAATCAAATAACTATGTTCTAAAGTTACATAAGCTAATTATTTTCTTTTCACCATTTTCGGTGTGATTATGTTATACATTTGTAACAGATTTGAATTCCTTACACCTTTTCTATTCCACTTATCCCCCAGGATCTTATTTCTTATATTTCTTACTCTAAAAAAAGTTAGGTTTTTAGAATGTGAAATATCAGCTGTATTCTAAAAGATCAACATACACACATAGCTACATTCAAAGTGTTAACTTCCCACACTTCTTATTCATTCTAAGACATTTTTATATACTCATTTTCTGCCCCATTACCACCCACCCCTACGTGAAACCACATTAATTAGTTCATAATGTGTCCTTCTTGTATTTCCTGTTTCAAAAAATACAGATACATATGTATTTTCTTAATCCCTCTTTAGTCTTACGTGAAAGACAGAATGCTACAGATACATTTTCACACTTTGTCTTTGTCACTTACTGATATATCCTGAAACTCTACATCAGTCTCATTTTCTACACCTGCACAGTACTAAATATTCCATGGTGTGGAAGTCCGGGTATCACAGCTAATTCAACCACTTTCCTCTAGTACATTTAGATTATTTCCAATATTTTACAGTTGCATATGATGCTTCAGTATATACTGTCTTGCATATGGATTTTCATGCTATTGAAGGTATATCTTCCTGGAAGTGGAATAGCTGAATCAAGAGTAAGTCAATATGCAGGCTGTTGGATATTATCAAATTCCCAAAGCTTTGTTTTAGTTTGCTTTTTCAATTTGCAACTCCCTTTGACTCAAAAGTTGTTTTATGAAGTGAGTTTTAGTCTCCAGGTGAACATGCCACTTTTCTATTTCTATTATTAATTTTTTATAGTTCTCTGACATGATTATAAAGTGTATTTTTAATAGTTCTAATTCATGGAATTTAATGTTTTCATTGTCGCCTGATCTATGACTAATTTGTGTGAATGTCTCATGTATGCTTTAAAACAGAGTGTGTTCTCTTGTAAGACCATAGACACATTCATACACGCACACACATTTGTAATCTCCATAAAATCTACATTATTTACTGCACTATTTGTGCCTTAATTATCTGACAAATACATTTTGTGTCCACTTACTAAGTTTTTTACATAGAATTGTGTATTACATTTCCAATAATTATTGTGTTTCTCTCTGTGTCCTTGTAGTGTCCATAGTTTTTGTTCATAACAATTGTAATGCTAGATGGTCTATTGGGTTTTGTTTTTGAGGGTTATTTTTGGTGAATATGTACGTAAATATAATGTTTTGTCATAAATTTTTGCTTTTTGTGTTAAAAAGTGACTTTTTTGTCATGTTTAATAGTTGTGGCTTGATTTCCACTTATCTGATGTCAAGACTGTTAGAATTGTTTTAAAAAATTATTTTATTTGTTTGGTATGCTCTTGTCCATTCCTACTAAATCACATTATTTTGGATGTATATCTGGTATACAACATATGACTGTGTCGAGCTTTGTGAACCATGATAAAATATGTTTTCTTTTACTAAGTGAGTTTAGCTATTCACATTTATTTTTATGACTGATATATGTCTTTAACTCTGCAATATTATTTTATACTCAGGTATATTTTGACTATTATGCTTTTCTCCCCTACTTAATGTATATTTTTTCCTCTGTGATTTAAAACTAGGTTTTAATACACAGGAATGTTTGTTTACTGATTATTGAAAGCCTTTAGTTTCTGTTTTTAAAATTTTACTATGTCAATTACATTTTTTAAGGTTTAATTTTAAATTTTACAATGAATATTTTACGATGGTTACAGGTAACTCTTTGAACTACTTAGATAAATCTGGAAAACATTATGCTTAAAGAAATAAGTGAAACAAAGAAAAGTAGAAACTATATCATATTTGTAAGAATTCATAGAACAAGAAAAACTAATCAGTGTTGAAAGAAAGGGGAGTATTAGTTTCTTCTGAGAAGAATTTTGACTGGGATGGCCAGAGGGAAGCTTCTGAGATGAAGAAAGCTTTCTATTTCTTGATAGCTGCATACATTTCCCAGGTCTATGAATTTCTTAAGACTAATTAAATGATACACTTGAGATTTATTCATTTCATTTCACTGTATGTAAATTTGCCTCAATTAAAATGTGTGTGTGCATAGAATTTTAAGTCATTAAAATTTTTAGCAATAAAAATCTGAACATTATTTTGGAATAGATAGTACAGGTTAATCAACATTATGTGATGACAGACCAAATATTTCCTGTAAGTCTTATAAATATCTCTATAACATATATTGGCTTTTATATGCTATTTTATGAATGTTTCAAAAACAGATACTGGGATGTTTAAAATAGTAAATATAGTAACAGTATAAAATATTTTCAAATTATATATTAATATCATTCTAAGCTATCAAAAATTCAACTAAGTTGAATTTATGGAGAAAAGTTATTTTAACTACTTTATACAAATGAGACATATGAATATGTCCTTTTCTAATAAAACGGAAGATATTCCTAGTCCTAAGATACTATACTTCAAACATCCTACAAATGTATTTTTGTCAGTACTTGATAATGTAATCATTCAATTTAATTAGTATTTCTAAAATTAAATTTTAATTTTTAATTCCTGGACTATGGCATTTTGAGAAATAATAGTTACCTGTCCAATTGCAAAGGTGAAGTGTACTATTATGTCACATTAGCTTCCTTTCGTCTTGCTTCCTATATTCCTATTCACTTGAACGATGTTATTAAGTTCTGAAGCTGATTATATGGCTTACTTTGTGAACAGAGACAAGGAGCATTTCAGACAGCTAAAAATAATGGTTTATTTAGTTTTCAGTGAAATATTTAACCTATCATCTCCTTTGAAGAATATACAACGCATATTAGAAGTAAAATGTTCACTAGTTTAAACACTGGAAAACCAAGAATCAGTTAAAATTTTAGATACTACCTTTAAAATAACAATTTTAGTATTTTTGCTTCCAAATTACAAAACTGAAATTTTAAAAAGTATTCTCAATCATTAATTATGAGTAGAAGAACAGCAATGTCCTCTCTTTTCTATTGTGACATGAACGAAAAGAACGTACAATGCAGAAAATAGTTATTCTAATACACTATGTGATCTGAAAACAAATTGTTGTATTGAAATTAATTTTCACGTGTAATTATCAGAATCAGCCCTTAAGTGTGATGTTTGTGAAAATATACATTAATAATTATAAAATAAAACATAAATATCAGTTTTATTATTGATCATAATTTTGATACACATACATTTAATGTTAATTAAATGCTTCTAAAAATTAATCTGACATATTCAATAATATGCACATAACATTGAGCTGCTTTCAACTATAATATACTTAATAGGTATATAATATGGATGATTAACATCTTTTATACAAATACGAAGTTCATAGATCTTTTCGTTTTAGCCTAGTAGTTTTCAGCAAAATCATCTTTCTTTTCATGCTCTCACATTAAAAATACTAATCCTTGAATTTCATTTCCATAGAAGTAGCCTACTTTCGGTTAGCGAATGCATATGTGTGGTCAGCATCAGCTACAAGTTCAAGTACGGGATATATATGGGATTTTCTAGGATGGATGCTGACTAAACAGTTCCGATGGAAGCAAGCACAAGATGGAGTACTTAGGAAGTGCCTGCTTGATGCTGTCCAGCAGTGTACTACAATTGCATTCCTTCTAATTGCCTCTTCCATTATTATTACAAACACATGAAGCTACTAACCCACATGTAACTTTCTTCTTCCACCATCTTTTCCATTGTCATTTTAAATATATGATTTCTGAATTCTCAGCTGGCAAGCAATGTCAAGAAAAAGAGATGCTAGCTTTCTTGTTTTGAAGTAGGCTTTGTCCACAGTGGAAAGGGACCTGCAAAGGTCCAGTGATATTTACATTCTCCAGATTTTTTTCTGTGTCCACCAGCCTACTGCACCTCAGATATCCTTCTGCCACCTTCTCCTGTCCAAGGAACTCAACACCTCTCACTCTATTCCTCTATTTATTGTTCCTGATGCCCAGTTCCAAAAATATGTGAAGCATAAAGTACAAAATCTCATAAGTGCACTGCTCAAAATAGTCAAAATATAATTTATGGCAAAGAGAAAATAGATCTAAGTGGTAGAAAGATAAATGTGAAAATAAAAACTGGAGTTCCCAGCCTTAAAGCAGAGACAAAGTAAATTAGACAGGGGTAACTAAGGGACATGGAGAGGAGAGCATTTCATGTTCCTTTTCAATCCACATTGAAAAGAAAAAAGGAAAAAAAAAAAAAAGACTACTTTTGGGGAAACAACTGACAAAAAAATTCTACATCAAATATTAAGACTAATTATCCTTAAAAAACACCAACTATGGATTACAATAATTTACAAGATATCGAATACTTTTGCCCCCAAATTAAGGAGGTTTACAATCATAAACATCCAGGTAGCTAAATGAAGTAGTGTAAATGGTATGAAGAGCAAATAAACAAAACAAGCTAATTACTTACTGGGAGAGATTAGAAAGCGTGAGAAGCTTGATGTAAGAAAAATAAACTCATATTTATATTATTATTATATATGTTTTTTAAATTTTACTTTAAGTCCTTGAACACATGTGCAGAATGTGCAGGTTTGTTACATGGGTATACATGTGCCATGGTGGTTTGCTGTATCTAACAACCCATCATCTAGGTTTTAAGCCCCACATTCATTAGTTATTTGTCCTAATGCTGTCCCTCCCCTTGCTTCCCACCCCCCAACAGGCCCCAGTGTGTGATGTTCCCCTCCCTGTGTCCATGTATTCTCACTGTTCAATTCCCACTTATGGGTGAGAATATGCGATGTTTGGTTTTCTGTTCCTATGTTAATTTGCCCAGAATGATGGCTTCTAGCTTCATCCATGTCCCTGCAAAGGACATGAACTCATTCTTTTTTATGGCTGCATAGTATTCTATGGTGTTTATGTGCCACATTTTCTTCATCCAATCTATTATTGATGGGCATTTGGGTTGGTTCCAAGTCTTTGCTATTGTAAATGGTGCTACAATAAACATATGTGTGTATGTGTCTTTATAGTAGAATGATTTATAATCCTTTGGGTATATACCCAGTAATGGGGTTGCTGGATCAATTGGTATTTCTGGTTCTTGATCCTTCAGGAATTGCCACACTGTCTTCCACAATGGTTGAACTAATTTACACTCTCACCAACAGTGTAAAAGCATTGTTATTCAATTAATTATATCTAATATATCTATTTGGTTATTGATGTGCTCTGTTCTCTCTCTCTTTTTCTCTCTCTCCCTTTATTCTGGTTAGTCTTCCTCTCGTTTTTAGTCATAGTAGGTTTATTTCTATTTATGATATCCATGTTAACCTGTTTAATATTTTATTAACATGTCTTCTATAGAAGAATGTATTTTAATTATTTTTAAACTCCTTAATGTTGTCAATTGGATTAAGTAAATACCTTCTCAAAATTTATCTAAAATAATTTACATAAGTAAATAAGTTCTCAGAAAAGTATGATGCTTTTCTTAAAATTTTATTTATTGTTTAATGTTAATACAACCAACATTACAAAGTAGAACCATATCTCATAAATTAGAGTAGGAGTGGTAAAAATAAAAAAGAGCAATAACAAAATATCTCTTAGGGATTCACAAAAAGTATTTCTTTTACATTTCTGGTAGAAGTGTATCTTATTACAATAGTTCTGTTTTACATAGAAAACAATACAGAGATAGCTATTAAAATTAAAAAAATAAATATACCACAACCTAGAAATTTAATTCTTAGGAATCTCTCCCATACAAATAAAACCAGTAATAAAAGATACAGCTATGTGATTGTTTTACTAAATTATATGCTGCTGGATTTTGAAGGCAGAGGAATAGGCCATGAGGCCAAAGAATACAAGTCTCCTCTAGAAGCTGGAAAAGGCAAGAAAACAGATTCTCCTAGAGCCCCTAGAAGGAAGGCATCCCTGCTGACACTTTTAGTCCACCTTGATTTTCATAGTTCTGACTTAGAGAATAGTAAAATATGGTGAGTTTTTGAAGCCAATAAATTATGATAATTTGTTACAGCAGCAGTAAAAATCTAATACAACAACAACAACAAAAAAAAAAAAAAAAGAAAAACTAAGAAACAACCGAATGGCTATTAATAGCACTCAACTTGAGAAAAATACATGTCTTATAAATGTCTTCTCTAAAATATATGTTTTACATATTAATTAAAATAGTGGTATTTATATAAGGCAATATTAAGAAAGAAATTGTATAGAAAATTATATAAATTATAACCTTATTTTAAGATATGATTGGTTAAATAGTCTGTATTATTTTTTCACATTTTTAGTTTTAATATTATTAGGAAGAAAGCTATGGCTGGATTTATATAAAACACTTATTGAAATTTTAAAAATTAATTACCTATGCTAAGTATATATAATATTTGTGTGTTTGTGTCTTACAAAAATATTATCATGCAGTACAATAATTCTTGGCAAATATTTTCTGTACAGAGTCTGGAAGTAATTATTTTACTTTTGTTGGCTAAATATGGTCTCAGTGGCAGCAGCATCTCCTTTTCTTTATTCTTCTTCCCTTTCTCCCCTTTTCTACCCTATTTAATAAAAAAACTTTCTAATTTTTGTGTTATTGTGGTAAGAACACTTCACATAAGAGCTATCCTCTTAAGAAAATTTTAAGTGCACAGTACGCTATTTATATTATTTATCTTCTTAGATCAAGGACTGTGCAAGAACAAGCCATGGGCAAAATCTGTCCAACAGGCCATTGTTTACCAACACCTGCTGTAGCTGTATGATTATTTAACGTGCTTTTCTTCCCTCAAAACTATATTTTATTGACCTCTCCTTTTTTAAATTATAAATTTCTATAACTTTTTGCCACTGTTAACTACTCTGCTGTATGTAATGATTACTGTATTTTAAAGTAATTCCTGTAAATCAACATAGAATTCTATACTAAAAATAATACTTCATTGAAAATATTTTATACTTTTGACATATTTGTAAAAGAGTGATCGCAGACAATATATGTACATATATTTCATGTATTTAGGTCTCTTTCTCTGAACACTCTTATTCTTCCTTTCCACTCTACCTGATCTCTGCTGCTTTAAGGAAAAAGAAAAATATTCAATATACTGTGGAATGTCAAGGAAGGGAGGGACTCAAATTTTTATGATTCTGTTGAATACAAACATTCAGATAATCATTCTGCTTAGATCTGGTCATCTTGCTAAGACTGCCACCTGGTTACTTTGGGTTCCTCATACTTCTCAGTCAACAAGGTCTGGGAGTGGCTGGATTTGGCTCGTTCATTTGGGCAGGTCACAGTGTAAGAGGGAAATTCATGTGTACTTGTGGGTGAATGTTAGGTTCAGTACCGTGAAGGATATTAGAAGGGACTCTACTTGCAACCTAACCACTAGCTTGCCATAGGTAGAGAGAAAGATTAGACAGATTAGGTAGGTAGATAATAGATAGAGAGATAGCTAGCTAGCTAGATAGATACTATTAAAATACATATACAGAAAAACCCCAGATCTCTGAATCAGGGAATATACCTTTCTTCCATAGAGCATCTGGTTGCTATTTCTCATGCCCTAAATCTCCAAGCACCAAGTAATGAGAACCAGATGTCCCCGTGAATACAGGAGTATACATCACACTGAGAAAATCACAAAATTGTGAAGCTCCAAGTTTTACATAAGCTAACAATCCTTACATGCTGATGTTTGTATTACTCTTTGTAAGGTTAGCAAATATCTAGTGGGGAGGTATCACTAAATCTCTCTGAGGCCTCGGTCTTTAACTTCTAAGGATTATTTGCCATTCAATCACCCTTTAACCCAGTGCCAGTTCTCTTTACCCAGAAAGGCCTAATGGAGCAGAAACATGAAAATACTTATGGATCATTGAATCCAGAAAATGGGGATCTTTGAGCCAATTTATGTAATATTTTCCTTATTTCTGCATTTGAATGTATACCAGAACTTGATGTGTCGTATGCTTGAACTTCTCCACTCCATATTTGCCAGAGAAGATTATCCCAACAACGAGAAAGCTGCAGGTAGAGAGATGCTATTGAAGCCTACTCCCCTGCCATCTGCCACAAGGTGGATCAGGATTTGCCAGGAGTGCTTCTATCCTCTGATGTTTAAGGCACTTACTATATGAATGATGTACTGTCAATTGGTTCATCAGAAATTTTAGTGTTGAAGGCCCTAACTGTAGTGCAATCACCCTTCCTCAGCATAGATTATCACATTTTCAGCCTGCTATTTAAAAGTTGAGAAGATGTGAATGGTTCACTACGATGATTTTATTTGATATTCAGGGGAAATCTTTCCTCCTTTTGGTTCCAGCATCAAAAGGGATGCCCAGCAACCTATTAAATACTTTGAGTGTTACAGATAGAACAGGTCTCTACAACTTAACAATTTTTCAAATGTCAGCCTCTGATAAAGGGAGACAACCTCCACCTCCGAGAGATGCCTTTTGGAGTTTTAGACGTTCAGCCTCCTTAACGTAGCTACCACGTGCACTGCTTTTAGAAAACAACTATTAGCTTGCTACTGGGTTCTTGCTGAAACTAAACACCTGACCCATAAAGGGCTTTTTGCTCTCTGGCCTGAAATTCTCATTTGTGAAAGGTCAAATCAAACTCAATGACTAACAAGGACACACACATCCTAACTTAGGAATATAAATGGTATACTCAAAAACATAGACTACATGACCCCAGCAACACGTTGGCTTTGAATGAAAAAAAAAAGTGACTGGCTGGGCACAGTGGCTCATGCCTATAATCCCAACACTTCGAGAGGGCAGGGCAGAAGGATCACTTGAGCCCAAGAGTTTGAGACCAGGCTGGACAGCATAGTGAGACCTCGTCTCTGTAACTCTTTTTTAAAGAGAAACAATTAGCTTGGTGTAGTGGTGCACACCTGTAGTCCCAGCTACTTGGGAGGCTGAAGTGGGAGGATCACTTGAGCACAGGATTTTGAGGCTGCAGTGAGCCATGATTATGCCATTGTACTCCAGCCTGCATGACAGGGTGAGTCTCTGTATGGAAAAAAAAAAAAAAAAAAAAAGAAGGAAAAAAAGAAAAGAAACAAAAATGGGCAGCTATCTCACTGGAAAAACAAACAAACAAACAAACAAACAAAAACTATCCTTCACTGCTTTGCCTAAAAAAAGCTACTGGGTCAACTGGATCCTAAATTCATTGGCCTAAATGCCAGAGGCTGACTCCTTGATAGCACGTCTAAACTAAAATCCAGGGCCAATGGTTTTGCTTCCATTATAGATGTGGGTTATTTACTTCAGACTCTAGAATTGTTGCCAATGTTCCACCTTTTTGGACTGCCACTTGGAAAACTACAGACTACGTGATTAAACATAGTAATGCAGTCTGAAAACTAAAAATGAATTACAGCTACTGATGGAAATATCTGACCTGTTTTTCTCATGATGCGGAGGCCACATAACCATGGGCATTTCCCACTCCCACTCTTGGCAGACTGACTACATCAGAACTTCCAGCTCCTAGTCAGACTATTAGGGGAGCCTTACCACTGTGTGTGTGTGTGTGTGTGTGTGTGTGTGTGTGTGTGTATGTGTGTGAGAGAGAGAGAGAGAAAGAAACATATAATAAGAAGCTAATGATCATAATAATTACAGTCCTTTTATCTACACTTGTTTAGATGGTTTCAGTTGGTCTTTATACCTACATTCTCCCACTACCTATTCCATATTTCCTTTGCCTTCTGCAACTACAGCAGCTGATCATTGTTCTTTACCTGGTGGGGTAACCTAGGGCTTAATAACTGAAATGTTTGGGCCATTAGTAGTTTTGCTTTGATTAGGTTTTTATAATTTTTCATTGGCTTTAATCACAAGGCATAATACAAAGAGACACACTAAGGGATCATCTGTATTTCAGACATACTTTCCTTTCTTCCATTATATAATAAAAGAATAGTCCAATTTCCCCTTGGTATCCAGGGTCTTTTACCCTAGCCAACACCATAACTCTTTTCCTTGCTTGTTGCTTCGGAGGTATGAGAAGCCTGAAGTGACCAAGTGGCAGTCTTAGCTTATAGTTCTGTAGAATTCTTATTGTGTCTCCTTGTGGGACCACTTCTCCCTCTGGAAGTAATGCCTCTAGTCCAGCAGAAAATAAAGCCTTGGAAACATAAAACAAAAATGTTGCTAGTGTGTCATGTGGGGTAATAGGGAGTGGTAACACTCTCATTTCCACCCCTTGATTTCTAGACCTGTTAATCCCGGCTATTGGAGACATAGCATCATATATTGCACACTGAGGTATTCACACATACTCGGTGCTATAACAGAGTCTTCAACAGGCCATTTCAGTGTTCTATCCAGGCAGCTGATTCAGGATGTTAGGGAATGCATTAAGAACGACAGTCTTTGAGCATGGCCCTATTGCTACAATTGTTTTGCTGTACAGTGAGTTCCCTGACCAGAAGCAATACTGTGGGGCTGTGTGGAACATAATGATCATGAATAAGACATTCTGTAATTCCATAAATGGTAGTTTTTGCAGTAGCACTGCATGAAGGAAAGGCAAGTTCTAATCTAGAAGAAGTGTCTATTCTTGTAAGGACAAAACCTTGTCCCTTTCATGATGGAAATGTTCTAATGTATTCAAACCACAACCAGGTAGCTGGCTGATCACCTCAGGGAATTATGCCATGTCAGGAGATCAGAGTTTGTCTATGCTGCTGAAAATTGGGCACTCAGCAGTGACTATAACCAGATCAGCCTTTGTGAGAGGCAGTCCATATTCCTAAGTTCACCATAACTTCCATCCCTGACACCATGGCCACTTTGTTTATGAGCCAATTGGGTGACAATAGGTGGTTGGGAAAGAGGCTGATTGATATCTACAGAACAGGTCATTCTACCCATTTGATTATAAAAATCCTTCTCCTATCAGATTACCCTTTGGTGACCATTTACATGGGATAAAACCATCTTCACAGTTTTTACCTATTCAGTAAAATTTATCCACGTGTTTTTCCCCAAGTATCTTTGTCACTAATTTTCTAATAATGTTTCTACCTAGTCCCTGACCGTCTAGCCAAATTATTGGCCACAGCCCATGAATCAATCAGTATATAATAGCACATCTTGCCATTTCTTCTTTGGAGCGAAGTACAGAATAGATGGATTGCCCCAAGTTCTGCCCTTTGGGAGGAATTTTCTTTACTACTGTCCTTTAAGGATATCTAAGAGATGACTGGAGTGCTGCAGCTATCCACTTTTTGGTGGTGCCTACAAATCATGCAGAACCACCTCTCAACTGGGCCGAGTCTTCTCTTTTTTATGAGTCCATAGGCACAGGCTGAGAAAGAAAGCAGCATAGTAAGAGTTAGACTGCGAGCATAAAGGCCACCTGTTTATGCAAACTATTTGTTCCCTCAGGGCTTGCTCATGTATATAAATACAAATTACATTTGATGATGGACTATTGCTGTGCAAGTCTAACTTTATGGCTTGGTAGGTCAGAAAATACCCAGTTAATAATAGGCAGCTCAGATCTCATGATAACTTGTTGGCTCCTGGTTAAGCATTAAATCTCTACTAAGGACCAAGTAGTTGAAGAAGGCATGGAGCAAGATGGCAGAGTATCACTCTTCAGTGATCATACCCTACCAGAAATATCAATTTGAATAATCCACACAAAGAAAAAAAATACCTTCACAAGAGCTAAGAAAACCAGGTGAGATTACAGTAATGGGTTGTAGCACAATAAATAATAAGTAAAGATGCATTGAAGAGAGTAAAAAGGACAGTTTTACCTTATCTGTTTTACTCCTCCTTCAGCCTCAGGCAACACAGTGTGAAAAGAGATACCATCCGCATGGAGAAAAGAGAGGAAAATGAGCACAGAACCTTGTCCTACACCTCAACACTGGGCCTGCCACAGTAAAACCTAGCACCAGGCAAACCCCCATGACCCTATACTTCAGATAGGCAGGCTTCTATTGAGCTTCCAGACCTGCCGCAGTGCCTGGTGGAACCACACAATCCTAGGCTTCAGGCTTGTATGGCAGACTTAATCTTCTGCCTACACAGTCACTGGGCTGACTTCAGTAACTTGGGCTCCAGGCAGCTGTCAGTAGTCCCAACCTTCTGGCACACCCAGCAATGAACCAGTCACATCTGCCCTGAGTTTCTGGCATGCCCAGCTCTGCACCAGCCACATCTTCCCCAGGCTCTGCTACACCTCAGCACCAAAACTCTATAGCAAGAAAACAAGTAAACAGATCAAAAAGTGATCAAAAGGAATGTTTATACATTTCTCAAAAGAATATATATGAAGGGCCAATAGATATTTGAAAGAAAATGTTCAACATCACTAATCATCAGGGAAAAGCAAATCAAAACCACAATTAAGCATTACATCACTCTTGTTAGAACAGTTATCTTTTTAAAAAGCCAAAAGATAACCAACGTTGACATGGATGTAGAAAAAAAAGGAACGCTTGCACACTATTAGTGGCAATATAAATTAGTATAGCCATTATAAAAAACAGTATGGAGGTGTATCAAAAAATTAAAACTAGAACTATCACATCATCCAGTAATCCCAGTACTGGGTAAATATTCAAACAGAATTAAATGAGTGCATTGAAGACAATTCTGCACTCACACATTTATTGCAGCATTATTTATAATATCTAAGATATGTTATCAACTTAAGTGTCCATCAATGGATAAATGAATAAAGAAAATGTAGTATATACAGAATGAAATGCTATTCAGCCATAAAAAAGATGGAAATCTCGTCATTGCGACATGAATGAACCTTGAAGGCATTATGCTAACTGAAATAAACCAGACACAGAAAAACAAACAGTGAACAATTTCATGAACTGATCTTATAGAAGTAGAGTATAATGGTGATTATAGGGGCTGGTGTGGCTGAAGCAGGTCTCGAGAAATATTGGTTAAAGGACACAAAATTTTTGTTAGATAGAAGGAATAAATGAAAGAAATCTATTGTACATCATGGTGACTATAGCTGACAATATATTATATTCTTGAAAAATGCTAAGAAAATAGATATAAAACGTTCTGATCACAAAAATGATAACTAAGTAAGGAAACACATATGTTAAGTAGCAAGATTTAGTTATTCTACAATCTATATATGCTTCAAACAATATTTTTGAACATGGTACATATATATAATTTTATCTATCAACTTAATAACACGATTTAAAAAAATGTTAAAACTTAAAAAAAAAATAAAATATAAAAACATTAAAATAGTCACCTGCAGATGATGACAGAGCCTTGCTAAAATTCCTAAAGGCCTGTGCTACAATTCATTACAGGGTCCCTTCTCCTCTAGGAACATAATGATCAACTAGCCAATGCCATAGGTCTGCAAAAATTAGACTATTCTGATGGTTGCTTTGACTCTTCTATTCATTATGGAACCAGATCCACTCTGCTGTTGGCACTTCAGAACTACCACATGACCACACCCACACTCTGGGATTCAATTACTCTCATTGAATTTAGATATCCCGCTTCAGTGGCTGAAATTCCCACCCTCAGTTCTGCTCTACAGAGAAGAGCAATCACAGAACTCTTCAAGGATGACAGACTCCACTTAAAAATTTATTTCTCACAGTTTAAATAAAAGGTGCATCCTCTGGACTCTCCTGGGGTGAGTTAATAGGTTTTAAATGACAAATAGCTCTAATATTTCAATCTCCCAAAGTCTTTGAATCTCTTCCTCTGTAGTTTACCAAGGGAGTTCTGACATTTCAAGTTTATTTACTGTGGACCACTTTGGTTTAGGTTTCAGCCAATGAACCAAACAAACTGGTTTCCTTTACTATACCATTAAATGCAGAATATCTGCTTAGTGAGCCCAAAGAAATTCTAAACTTATGTTCCTTCCATTATTATCCCACACCATGAATATTAATTCACATACATATTCTCTTGATTTTTCTCTATAGACATTATTAAAATAAAGAAGTTATTTTGGAGCATAGCATACTTCCTCATGGGTCACACCTTGTACCCTACCTTTAGGGGCTTCTGGGACTTACGTGTAGTTATAGATCTAAAACAAAGAGGGTTGTTGAGGATGGGTCATGAAAAAGTCGTCAGTGTCTTTCAAGGCAGAGGCCTCAAGGGAAGCCATAAAAGTTTCCTTAGTAATAAAGAGCAAATGTCCTCAGATGGAGATGGAGATGATGCTTCTACTGGCACAGAATACTTATCAGGATCCAATGGTTCAGTCTCAACCTTCATCAGTATCTTCTCATATGTGTCTATTCAAATTTTCAGAAACACAATTCTTCCCAATCAATGCCCGTATTCTAATAGACAATTCCCTGAGAGGTTGGGGATTCTATTTTCATTGTTATTTAACCACTTGCCTTATGAGACTCTGCATTTGGTTTTTATCAGTCTTGATTCTGAGGCCATAGGAAATAAGAATCTTTTTCAGGTAGATGTAGAAGCTTTCAGGTTATTTTTTTGCAGCAAACGGGCTTGGGAATTTGAATCCTTGATCTCATGCTGTTCTTTCTTCAGTTTGTCCAGTGACATTAGGAACAACAAGCATAACTGATTATATCCATTATTTTGAGGAAATGTACAAAGATATAATGAACATCGTCACCCAGACCCTCATAGACATGATCACTCAGAATCTTGCCTCTTATATGTGTCTGAGTAGCAGTATCCAGTGGTGGTATTTTGCATATCTGTATTGCTGCATTATACCATGGACTGTCAGTGCACTCTTTACTGCTAGAAATAGTTTAACTTTTTTTCAAATCTAATTGAATTGGAGAAACAATTGCAGAAACTCCAGAGACAATTTACAAATAAATACTTAAAATTCAGTTCCTCTAGAACCACTCCCAGTATCAAAATTTGTATTGGTTGGGGTTCTCAGTAAAAGGTAGCAAAAATGATGTGTATATGTATAGAGAGACATTTATTTTAAGAAATTGTCTCATATGACTATGGAGGCTGGCAAATCCAAAACACGCAAAGTGGTCCAGGGAAGAGCAGTTCTTGATGTTCAAATTTAAATGCCATCTGCTAGCAGAATTCTCTCTTTCTCTGGGGAATTCTGTCTCTTTCTATTTAGACCTTCAACTTATCACGAAGAGTAAACTTCAACACATTTTGGAGATTAATCTATATTCAAAGTCTCCTGATCTTTCAGTGCTAATCTCATCTAAAAGATATATTCACAGAAACATCTAGAATAATGTTTGACCAAATGTCTGGGTATTGTGGTCCAGTGAAGTTGACATACAAAAATAACTATCACCTTGTCTTTGTAAAAAAATAACTCCTGTATATATTATTTTTTTCTCTAATTTCAAAATTATTGTTTGATCATTTGTTACAGTAATTGATTTAAGTGATTACTTATATTAACACTTTATTATAAATTACTTGTAATTTCATTTGTCAGTATTTATTCTCAAACTTCTTCTTTTTTTTTTTTTTTTTTTTTTTTTTTGAGATGGAGCTCTGTCTTCAGGCTGGAGTGCAATGGCACGATCTCAGCTCACTACAATCTCGGCCTCCTGGGTTCAAGTGATTCCCCTGCCCCAGCCTCCCAAGTAGCTGGGATTACAGGCACTTGCCACTACGCCCGATGAATTTTTTGTGTTTTAGTGGAGACAGGGTTTTGCCATGTTGGCCAATATGGTCTCAATCTCCTGACCTCGTGATCTGCCCGCCTCGGCCTCCGGAAGTGCTGGGATTACAGGCGTGAGCGACCGCGCCCGGCCTATCCTCAAACTTATTACAATTATTCCTAATTTATTACTTGTGCCTGTTTCTATTTAAATATTTGAGGCTTTTAGTGTTATGCCAGTTTTTTTCTTTTTCTTTTTTTCCATAAAGCTTTTAGTATTCATTCTTTTATTAAATATATTTTTCACTTTAATATTAAAGTGAAGTTTACAATTTTCATATTCTTTTTAATAGAAATGCTATTTAAGGCTCTCATTCTTAATTATAGCTAACAGTACATAGTCAAATTATCTGCATTTGACTTCTTATTTTTTCACTTCAAATTTTATTGTGTTATATCCAAAGAATGTAATATATAATGTGACCATTTTCATTCATTTTATTCAGATTTTGCCTATTGCCAAGCTATTCAAATATTATTTGAGAAAGTGAAAAAAAATATATTAACAGGATGTGAAAGTGTGAAGGTACTAATAACATCAACATTTGTAACAGCGTAGCCTATTTAATCTCTCTCTGAGGCTAGAACTTTATGAAATGAATGTGTGTATGTGTATGTGTGTGTATTAGAAGTGGCCTTTATTACCTAAAAAATCCTTTTGATATTTTCATGCATGCTTTTTCTTTCTGTATTCATTTGCCTAACAATTCTTTCAATATGTTTTCAAACTTTTTGATTTCCTTAAATGTGTTTTCTGTAAGAAAATTACTGATACTTTCATATTATCGCTATCTGAAAAATTCCATCTATTCCCATTTGTCGTAATGATTGATGGACTTGACTATATTTTACTCATTTTAATTATTCTTTGTATTAAATATTCACATTTATTATTCTCTTTTATGTTTTATTATGTTACTATTCATTCCAATTTGTCACATTGCTTATTTAAAAATAATTCTATGTATTGTCTATACAATTAATGCTTATCTTACTGATATACTCACAATTAGAGTGATAGTCTCTCTTATTTTAAAAAGCTAACTACTTCGTTTTGCCACCATAATAATCACTTTCTCCTTAAATCTTCTACTCAACTAAAATAATATCTTGACCATGCTGACTTCTGTCCTCTTTCTTCCCGTCACCTTTTACTAATAAGAGATTTAGGTTACTCTTAATTCCTGTTTCCACTGCTATCCTTATGCGTGCGTGAGATAATTTAATATTTTTACTTTTACATCACTAACAAAATTTTATTTCGTTTCTTACTACTTTACAGATTTCTTATTTAGTACTCATATTGTATTTTCCAAAGATATGATTAGCATGCTAGCTATAGCTATACTTACGTTTCAAAGATCTTTGATCTCATTGTTTACTATGTTCTTCATCTCTCATCATTTTGTGGTCTTCAATCAGAAGCATTTTTTATATGGTTAAAATGACATCTCCTATAATTTTCAGTTGAGGTATATGAGGAATATAAACTCCAAATACTTCCGTATTGTTTTCTTTCTGAGGAATCAGTAATACTTTGACTGTTATATGACTAATATGTGATTGCCCGTTCCATTTTTGTCTCTCTGAGAAATCAATAATACTTCATTATGTGATTAATAATACTTTGTTATATATGAGATATATGTCATATATAACTTTGTTTTATGTTATATGAAATAATACTTTGTTATATGATTCAACATATGATTGCTTTTCTCTCAGAATACTCTGGGTTTTTTCATATGCTAAAAACATACAATGTTGAAAATTATGTTCAATAATGATTTTAATTTGGATTAACAATTATAGAACTTTGCTACACGATTAGATGAGGAACTTTAATTTTAGTCTACTGCTTATCTGGAAACTGAGAAGACGTGGCAAAAAGATTATAAAACACCTGAATGTGTAGGTCTGGGATAGGAAGGGGAAAGTAAACAAAATATGTTAAAATTGTGACAATCATTTTTCCTATGGTTTATTTTAATAAATTAATTTAAATCTCTTATTTCAAATACTACACAGTGCTGTTTCAACAATAAATAGAGGAATTGGTTTAATGTAAACATAATCTTAATATTTTGTATCACCTGTTCTAATTTTTAAATTTTGGATCTCTAAATAAGTTTCAAAAATTTCAATTCACATTTTAAGTTTTATTCAAGTCAATTAGTAAGAAATTACATATTATTTTGTATTCAAGTGGTTTTTCTGTGAATATACATAATAACCTCAATAACCATGTTTAAGTCAGATTTAATAAACATTATAAAATCATATGTATCTAACATATAATGCACATTATTTTATTACTATAGTTTTCAAATAACATATAAAAATAAAAAACCTTTGTTTTGTACTTATTCAGATATTCTAATATTTACACATATTCTTAAATTATGTTTCATATGTACATATACACAATGGTTCTAATGTTAATGTTTAATTTACTGACATTTACATTATCCTAACTCTTTTTCAGCAATACTTTGTTTGATAAAAGAATCTTGTTCCTTTCTGTTAAACTATTTTAAGGATAGTTAGTGATAATGACTTTAACTCTACAGATTAAATCTATGATTGTTTTTAATTAGAATATACCGAAGACTATTAGAAATAGCTCAAGTTTTGATGATTTCTTTAAGACAACTTTCTCTTTCAGAAAACTAAAAATGCCTATTCTGTCATTTGACAGAGAAACTGATAACATTAGATAATGTATTTCAAAGAGTATAGTGCCATCTATTGGATAACATTCAGTCCCAAACTGTACTCAAGATATATTTTACATTTAAAGTGTAGTTTTGATGTAACAAAACCAAAAACAAAAGGCTCATGCTTTACCTAAATCGTCATTAAGTTTGTCAAAACACAGCACAAAAATTCACATTGCCATTGTTTGATAATTTCATAGAGTTACTGAATTACTACCTTCAAAACTAAGAGTAGATAAAAGATCAGGCTTTACTCATAGTGTTTAAGAAACAAAAAAGGCAAACTTGATAACTGCCTATTCTGAAGAATAATTTTTAAGGTTATATACATTTATGAAATTGAATTTGCGCCTACAGAATTGTTAACTTTAAAAAAAATTCATTGTTAAACCTGATATTATTAATATCAATATATCAATATAAAATTCACAGGGAAGGCCAGGCAGTAATTCTTCATGTAAATATAAAATTTGCTGCAAAAAGATAAGGTAAAAGAAGAAAAAGAGAACCTAGGACACAGAAAATATTTCAAATAGCGAAAGAAATGTCAGCCTTTTACTTGGATTCAGGCCATCCAGATGCTTTATATGAAAGCGTTAGCGATCTTGCTATGCCCAAGTAAAATTAGAAATATTTTGTTTTGTGATTGCAGCTACTTTCAGTCAGGATAACACTTCTGAAAATTTAGCAAAGCAGAGGCTGACTGTTGGCTTTGTTCAAGCCTGAACTGCTTGTTTCCTTCACACGTGACATTGAGGCTCTTATTTTATTGAAAAAATAGAGATGAGTAGTGTGTCCCAAGAAAGGCAGTAAATGAGAAACTCATTCTAGTACATTCTAGTACTTTCTCTGTACAATTTTAGTGCCACTGTATAGAATTTAATTAAGTGGTGGAAAGCAGCTTTGAGGTTATTCAGAAAGAATATAATTATGGCACATTACAGAACTAGTTTTCTAATCTAAATTATTGATTTTGCAAAGTGGAGAGTACTGCTGTATTTAGGTCAAAGTGTTAGTGTTGGAGGTGGGGAGGTGAGTAGTTAAGCATGAAGTGCAGAATATATGCTAAATCTGAAAGCTAAAGTATTTTATTTGTATTGCATAAATGCAGTTTGTATGCAACATGTTTTAAAAAGTGTAAAAATCCACAAAATAAATTACTCCTAAACGTTTTGATCAAACTGTCATTTAAAAGGCAGAACAGAGGGCAGAGCAAGATGGTCGAATAGGAACAGCTCCAGTCTCCAACTCCCAGCGCGAGCGACACAGAAGACCGGTGATTTCTGCATTTTCAACTGAGGTACTGGGGTCATCTCACTAGGGAGTGCCGGACAATCGGTGCTGGTCAGCTGCTGCAGCCTGACCAGCGAGAGCTGCAGCAGGGCGAGGCATCGCCTCACCTGGAAGCCAAGGGGGAAGGGAATCCCTTTTCCTAGCCAGGGGAACTGAGACACACAACACCTGGAAAATCGGGTAATTCCCACCCCAATACTGCGCTTTAAGCAGACAGGCACACCAGGAGAATATATCCCACACCTGGCCGGGAGGGTCCCACGCCCACGGAGCCTCCCTCACTGCTAACACAGCAGTCTGCGGTGATCTATCCGCAAGGCAGCAGTGAGGCTGGGGGAGGGGTGCCTGCCATTGCTGAGGCTTAAGTAGGTAAACAAAGCCTCTGGGAAGCTCGAACTGGGTGGAGCTCACAGCAGCTCAAGGAAGCCTGCCTGTCTCTGTAGTCTCCACCTCCGGGGACAGCACACAGCTGAAGACCAACAGGGGAAGCAGCGGGGGCCGGTGCAGACACAAATGACTCTGTCTGACAGCTTTGGGGAGAGCCGTGGATCTCCCAATGCGGAGGCTGAGATCTGAGAATGGACAGACTGCCTGCTCAGGTGGGTCCCTGACCCCTGAGTAGCCTAGCTGGGAGAAATCCCCCACTAGGGGCAGTCTGACACCCCACACCTCACAGGGTGGAGTACACCCCTGAGAGGAAACTTCCAAAGGAAGAATCAGACAGGTACACTCGCTGTTCAGCAATATTCTATCTTCGGCAACCTCTGCTGCTGATACCCAGGCAAACAGTGTCTGGAGTGGACCTCAAGCAATCTCCAACAGACCAACAGACAGTCCTTCTGACTGTCAGTAGGAAAACTATCAAACAGGAAGGACACCTATACCAAAACCCCATCAGTACGTTACCATCATCAAAGACCAGAGACTGATAAAACCACAAAGATGGGGAAGAAGCAGGGCAGAAAAGCTGGAAATTCAAAAAATAAGAGCGCATCTCCCCCTGCAAAGGAGCGCAGCCCATCGCCAGCAACGGATCAAAGCTGGTCAGAGAATGACTTCGACGAGATGAGAGAAGAAGGCTTCAGTCCATCAAACTTCTCAGACCTAAAGGAGGAATTACGTACCCAGCGCAAAGAAACTAAAAATCTTGAAAAAAGAGTGGAAGAATTGACAGCTAGACTAATTAATGCAGAGAAGATCATAAACGAAATGACAGAGATGAAAACCCTGACACGAGAAATATGTGACAAATGCACAAGCTTCAGTAACCAACTCGATCAACTGGAAGAAAGAGTATCAGCGATTGAGGATCAAATGAATGAAATGAAGCGAGAAGAGAAACCAAAAGAAAAAAGAAGAAAAAGAAATGAACAAAGCCTGCAAGAAGTATGGGATTATGTAAAAAGACCAAATCTACGTCTGATTGGGGTGCCTGAAAGTGAGGGGGAAAATGGAACCAAGTTGGAAAACACTCTTCAGGATATCATCCAGGAGAACTTCCCCAACCTAGTAGGGCAGGCCAACATTCAAATTCAGGAAATACAGAGAACGCCACAAAGATACTCCTCCAAAAGAGCAACTCCAAGACAAATAATTGTCAGATTCACCAAAGTTGAAATGAAGGAAAAAATCTTAAGGGCAGCCAGAGAGAAAGGTCGGGTTACCCACAAAGGGAAGCCCATCAGACTAACAGCAGATCTCTCGGCAGAAACTCTACAAGCCAGAAGAGAGTGGGGGCCAATATTCAACGTTCTTAAAGAAAAGAATTTTAAACCCAGAATTGCATATCCAGCCAAACTAAGTTTCATCAGTGAAGGAGAAATAAAATCCTTTACAGATAAGCAAATGCTTAGAGATTTTGTCACCACCAGGCCTGCCTTACAAGAGACCCTGAAGGAAGCCCTAAACATGGAAAGGAACAACCGGTACCAGCCATTGCAAAAACATGCCAAAATGTAAAGACCATCGAGGCTAGGAAGAAACTGCATCAACTAACGAGCAAAATCACCAGTTAATATCATAATGACAGGATCAAGTTCACACATAACAATATTAACCTTAAATGTAAATGGACTAAATCCTCCAATTAAAAGACACAGACTGGCAAACTGGATAAAGAGTCAAGACCCATCAGTCTGCTGTATTCAGGAGACCCATCTCACATGCAGAGACATACATAGGCTCAAAATAAAGGGATGGAGGAAGATCTACCAAGCAAATGGAGAACAAAAAAAAGCAGGGGTTGCAATCCTAGTCTCTGATAAAACAGACTTTAAACCATCAAAGATCAAAAGAGACAAAGAAGGCCATTACATAATGGTAAAGGGATCAATTCAACAGGAAGAGCTAACCCTCCTAAATATATATGCACCCAATACAGGAGCACCCAGATTCATAAAGCAAGTGCTTAGAGACTTACAAAGAGACTTAGACTCCCATACAATAATAATGGGAGACTTCAACACTCCACTGTCAACATTAGACAGATCAACAAGACAGAAAGTTAACAAGGATATCCAGGAATTGAACTCATCTCTGCACCAAGCGGACCTAATAGACATCTATAGAACTCTCCACCCCAAATCAACAGAATATACATTCTTCTCAGCACCACATCGCACTTATTCCAAAATTGACCACATAATTGGAAGTAAAGCACTCCTCAGCAAATGTACAAGAACAGAAATTATAACAAACTGTCTCTCAGACCACAGTGCAATCAAACTAGAACTCAGGACTAAGAAACTCAATCTAAACCACTCAACTACATGGAAACTGAACAACCTGCTCCTGAATGACTACTGGGTACATAACAAAACGAAAGCAGAAATAAAGATGTTCTTTGAAACCAATGAGAACAAAGATACAACATACCAGAATCTCTGGGACACATTTAAAGCAGTGTGTAGAGGGAAATTTATAGCACTAAATGCCCACAAGAGAAAGCAGGAAAGATCTAAAATTGACACTCTAACATCACAATTAAAAGAACTAGAGAGGCAAGAGCAAACACATTCAAAAGCTAGCAGAAGGCAAGAAATAACTAAGATCAGAGCAGAACTGAAGGAGATAGAGACACAAAAAACCCTCCAAAAAATCAATGAATCCAGGAGTTGGTTTTTTGAAAAGATCAACAAAATTGACAGACCACTAGCAAGACTAATAAAGAAGAAAAGAGAGAGGAATCAAATAGACGCAATAAAAAATGATAAAGGGTATATCACCACCGACCCCACAGAAATACAAACAACCATCAGAGAATACTATAAACGCCTTTACGCAAATCAACTAGAAAATCTAGAAGAAATGGATAATTTCCTGGACACTTACACTCTCCCAAGACTAAACCAGGAAGAAGTTCAATCCCTGAATAGACCAATAGCAGGCTCTGAAATTGAGGCAACAATTAATAGCCTACCCACCAAAAAAAGTCCAGGACCAGATGGATTCACAGCTGAATTCTACCAGAGGTACAAGGAGGAGCTGGTACCATTCCTTCTGAAACTATTCCAATCAATAGAAAAAGAGGGAATCCTCCCTAACTCATTTTATGAGGCCAACATCATCCTGATTCCAAAGCCTGGCAGAGACACAACAAAAAAAGAGAATTTTAGACCAATATCCCTGATGAACATCGATGCAAAAATTCTCAATAAAATACTGGCAAACCAGATTCAGCAGCACATCAAAAAGCTTATCCACCATGATCAAGTGGGCTTCATCCCTGGGATGCAAGGCTGGTTCAACATTCGCAAATCAATAAACGTAATCCAGCATATAAACAGAACCAAAGACAAAAACCACATGATTATCTCAATAGATGCAGAAAAGGCTTTTGACAAAATTCGACAGCCCTTCATGCTAAAAACGCTCAATAAATTCGGTATTGGTGGAACATACCTCAAAATAATAAGAGCTATTTATGACAAACCCACAGCTAATATCATTCTGAATGGGCAAAAACTGGAAAAATTCCCTTTGAAAACTGGCACAAGACAGGGATGCCCTCTCTCACCACTCCTATTCAACATAGTGTTGGAAGTTCTGGCTAGGGCAATCAGGCAAGAGAAAGAAATCAAGGGTATCCAGTTAGGAAAAGAAGAAGTCAAATTGTCCCTGTTTGCAGATGACATGATTGTATATTTAGAAAACCCCGTCGTCTCAGCCCAAAATCTCCTTAAGCTGATAAGCAACTTCAGCAAAGTCTCAGGATACAAAATTAATGTGCAAAAATCACAAGCATTCTTATACACCAGTAACAGACAAGCAGAGAGCCAAATCAGGAATGAACTTCCATTCACAATTGCTTCAAAGAGAATAAAATACCTAGGAATCCAGCTTACAAGGGATGTAAAGGACCTCTTCAAGGAGAACTACAAACCACTGCTCAGTGAAATCAAAGAGGACACAAACAAATGGAAGAACATACCATGCTCATGGATAGGAAGAATCAATATCGTGAAAATGGCCATACTGCCCAAGGTTATTTATAGATTCAATGCCATCCCCATCAAGCTACCAATGAGTTTCTTCACAGAATTGGAAAAAACTGCTTTAAAGTTCATATGGAACCAAAAAAGAGCCCGCATTGCCAAGACAATCCTAAGTCAAAAGAACAAAGCTGGAGGCGTCACGCTACCTGACTTCAAACTATACTACAAGGCTACAGTAACCAAAACAGCATGGTACTGGTACCAAAACAGAGATATAGACCAATGGAACAGAACAGAGTCCTCAGAAATAATACCACACATCTACAACCATCTGATCTTTGACAAAGCTGAGAGAAACAAGAAATGGGGAAAGTATTCCCTATTTAATAAATGGTGCTGGGAAAATTGGCTAGCCATAAGTAGAAAGCTGAAACTGGATCCTTTCCTTACTCCTTATACAAAAATTAATTCAAGATGGATTAGAGACTTAAATGTTAGACATAATACCATGAAAACCCTAGAAGAAAACCTAGGTAGTACCATTCAGGACATAGGCATGGGCAAGGACTTCATGTCTAAAACACCAAAAGCAACGGCAGCAAAAGCCAAAATTGACAAATGGGATCTAATTAAACTAAAGAGCTTCTGCACAGCAAAAGAAACTACCATCAGAGTGAACAGGCAACCTACAGAATGGGAGAAAATTTTTGCAACCTACTCATCTGACAAAGACCTAATATCCAGAATCTACAAAGAACTCAAACAAATATACAAGAAAAAAACAAACAACCCCATCAAAAAGTGGGCAAAGTATATGAACAGACATTTCTCAAAAGAAGACATTCATACAGCCAACAGACACATGAAAAAATGCTCATCATCACTGGCCATCAGAGAAATGCAAATCAAAACCACAATGAGATACCATCTCATACCAGTTAGAATGGCAATCATTAAGAAGTCAGGAAACAACAGGTGTTGGAGAGGATGTGGAGAAATAGGAACACTTTTACACTGTTGGTGGGATTGTAAACTAGTTCAACCATTATGGAAAACAGTATGGCAATTCCTCAAGGATCTAGAACTAGATGTACCATATGACCCAGCCATCCCACTACTGGGTATATACCCAAAGGATTATAAATTATTCTACTACAAAGACACATGCACACGTATGTTTATTGCGGCACTATTCACAATAGCAAAGACTTGGAATCAACCCAAATGTCCATCTGTGACAGACTGGATTAAGAAAATGTGGCACATATACACCATGGAATACTATGCCGCCATAAAAAAGGATGAGTTTGCGTCCTTTGTAGGGACATGGATGCAGCTGGAAACCATTCTTAGCAAACTATCACAAGAAGAGAAAACCAAACACCACATGTTCTCACTCATAGGTGGGAACTGAACAATGAGATCACTTGGACTCGGGAAGGGGAACATCACACACTGGGGCCTATCATGGGGAGGGGGGAGGAGGGAGGGATTGCACTGGGGAGTTATACATGATATAAATGATGAATTGATGGGTGCTGACGAGTTGATGGGTGCAGCACACCAACATGGCATAAGTATACATATGTAACAAACCTGCACGTTATGCACATGTACCCTAGAACTTAAAGTATAATAAATAAAAAAAAAAAAAAAAAAAAGGCAGAATAGAAAAGTTTGTATGCTCCCAAGTCTGTACTTCATTAGCCTATCTTACTGCCTACTCTTTATCATTTGAATTTGGGTTAAATATGCTTACTAAATTTATGCATTCATTTATACATAAATTTGACTTTAAGTGGTATTAAATTAGAATAAGTAGTATTGGGGATTTAACATTGTAAGAACTAAAGGGAAGTTTATAGAGACTGATTTCATTTTATCTGAAGTTAGTAAAAAATGTATAGTACATATGTTGTCATAATTAAGCAAATATTTTAATATATAAACAAACACACGATTTGATTCTCCAATTTCATTATGTAGGCAAGATACATTTTTATTATGCTATTTTATAGATAAGAGTAGCATAACATAACATTTAAATGATTCTGTCAGATTTCCATGAGTAGTAAAGCTTGTTCTTGAATTCAAGTCAAAAATTCCACTTTCCGATTCTACATCTATGTCAGTCGGCTTCTAAGATTCTTGTTTTCACTATCTTTCTTTGATAGGTTAGACCTGTATATCCACACTTAAGAATAACTACAGTTTATGTTCGAACAACACTGAAGTTGGGGGGCCAACTTCCTGTACAGTAAAAAAATTCATGTGTAACTTTGGACTCTCCCAAGCTTGAAGTACTAATAGTCTACTGTTGACCAGAAGTCATAATCAAACATAAACAGTTGATTAACACATATTTTGTATGTTGTATGTCTGACACATTGTATTCTTAAAATAAAGTATGCTAGAAGAAAAAATCAGAGAATCATAAGAAAGATGAAGTATATTTACTATTATTAAATGAAAATAGATTATCATAAAGGTCTTCACCCTTATCTTCTTCATCTTGCCTATGCTGCTGAGGAGGCAGATGATGAAGAGGGGTTAGCCTTGCTGTCTCAGGGGTAGCAAAGGCAGAAGAAAATCCTTGTGTAAGTGGAAAGGACAGCTCAAATTTGTGTTGTTCAAGAACCAAGTATACTTTATATCTGCTCAGGGGTATGACTAGAGTAGTGAACAATAGCGTCACAGTGACTCTCAAGGTTTTTCATACCCTCTATAGTTTTAAAAAATGAATTAAACATTATTATGCAAATAAATAAATAATAATGGTACTAGGATAAAAATTTGATCAACTGGGAAATATTTTGATTTCTTGTTATGGAAGTAAATAACTTTATTCTGATCGTCACTGATTTTTTTCAAGTACTCTTGTACTTAATTTATTTTTAGTTATATAAAAATACAATGTTTCTATGTATGTATTATAAAAATCAGCCAGAAATTAAGTAATCACAATAATATTATATTGCAGAACAGGAATCTGAAGAGGGTTATTTGCTATGTGTGAAAATATTTTTGTTCATATTATTTGCAAATACTAAGTTTATGGTATAGTGAAGAAAAACATTTCTGTTTTTTCACTTAAATGTCAAGACTTAATTTAAAAATCTTTCAAATCAATTTCAAAATCAAACAATATCATAAAGATTTAGAGTCACATGAATTTATTAGGTTATGAGAGAAAAAAGTTGAAAACTGAGCTACAAATGTTTGAAATTTTTAACTTTTATTTAAACTGGAAATAGATTTTTCTATGATATGTTGATCAATTGATTTTTCTGTGGATTTGTCTATCATGTATGTATGTATGTAGTTATCAATCTATCAATCTATCTATCTGACTATCTCTATCTAAGGCACAGCTGACTTACCCTGGTCTGAAAATCTTTCTAAAAAGGGAACCATCAAGTATTTCCATAGCCTCCCAGCCTAAATTTGCCAGTAACCACCTGACCCATGTAATTGATCTGAGCCTAGTAAGACTGGTTATTTGAATCAAGCTAGTCAGACAAAATTAAGAGAAAATAACTTTAAAAAAATAAAGAGCACCAATAATTATGGAATTTTGTAATGGGACTATATTTACGACCTGTGGCATTCCCAAGAGAGAAGGAGAGTAACTAGAAAAAAAAGAATAAATCAACCCCAAAGCTAGCAGAAGCAAAGAAATAACTAAAATTAGAGAAGAGCTTAAAACTTAAAATGAATGAAAATTCCATTAAAAAAGAAATGAAACCAATAGTTGTTTCTTCAAAAAATTAACAAGATTGATAGAATGCTAGCTAGATTAACAAAAAAGAGAATATCTAAATAAATACAATTTAAAAATTACAAAGATGACATCACAGCTGATCCCACAGAAATGCAAACGAGCCACACTAGAGATAATGTGAACAACACCATGAACACAAATTTGAGAATCTAGAAGAAAGGGATACATTCCTGGAGACACACTATCTCTCAATACTGAATAAAGAAAGATTGAAACCCTAAATAGGCCATGTTTAATTCCTTCAATGTAATCAGTAATTTAAAAAATCTGCCAATCACAAAAGCTCTGGACCAGGTGAATTCACAGCCAAATTCTACTGGACATATGAAAAAGAACTGGTACCAATCTTACTGAAACTATTCCAAAAAACAGAGGAGGACAGACTCCTCCCTAACTCATTCTATGAAGCCAGCATCAGTCTAATACCAAAATCTGACAGAGACATGATGAAAAAAGAAAACTTCAGGCCAATATCCCTGGTGAACATAGATGAAAAAATTCTCAACAAATTATAGCAAAGCAAAGCTGGCAGCACATCAAAAAATTAATTCACCATAATTAAATACACTTTATTCCTGGTCTAATGGTCCAACATATGCAAATCAGTAAATGTGATTCAACACATAAGCAGAATTAAAAGCAAAAACCATATGATCATCTCAACAGTCACAGATAAAGCCTTTGACAAAGTCCAACACCCCTTCTTAATAAAAACCCTCAAGAGACTAGGCATTGAAGGAGCATACTTCCAATAATAAGAATCATCTATGACAAAAATAGCCAACATCACATGAAATGGGCAAAAGCTGGAACCATTTTTCTTGAGAAATGGAAAGACAAGGACACTTGCCACTTCTATTCAACATAGTACTGAAAGTCCTAGCCAGAGGAATCATTGTAGATAAATAAATAAAAGGCATCAAAGTAGGAAAAGATCAAACTACCTTTTTTCACTGATGATATGAGTCTATACTTAGAAAATCCTAAAACCTCCACCAAAAGACTAGTAGAAGTGATTAATGATTTTACCAAGGTTTCAGGACACAATATCAACGCACAAAAATCAGTAGCGTTTCTATGCACTAATAATGTCCAGGCTGAAAAGTCAAAAGGAAAACACAATCCTATTACAATTTTAGTCAAAATGAAAATGAAATACCTAGGAATACAGCTAGCAAAGGAAGTGAAAGATTCACAAGAAGAACTACAAAATATTGCTAAAATAAATGGAAAAACATTGCATGCTCATGGATTGGAAGAGTCAATATCATTAAAATGTTCCTACTGCCTAAAGCATTTTAGAGATTCAATGCTTTTCTTACCAAACTACCAACATCATTCTTCAAAGAATTAGAAAAAATATATATTCTAAAATTCACATGGAAACAAAGAAGAGCCTAAATAGCCAAAACAATCCTAAGCAAACAGAACAAAGCTGGAGGCACCACACTATCCAACTTTAAACTATATTATAAGGTTACCAAAATAACTTTCCTCTTAAACATAAATTCCAATTCCATACCACATCTCTGTGAATGTGTAAAACTGAATGCTTTTAAGAGCACCCAAGTCATCTCCTGAATGTCTTGCTGCTTGGAAATTTCTTCTATCAGATACCCTAAATCATCTCTCTCAATTTCAAAGTTCCACAGATATCTAGGGCAGGGGCAAAAAGCCACCAGTGTCTTTGCTAAAACAATGAAAGAGTGACCTTTACTGAAGTTCTCAACAAGTTTCTCATCTCCCTCTGAGATCACCTCAGCCTGGACTTCATTGTTGATATTACTTTCAGCATTTTGGTCAAAACCATTCAACAAGTCTCTAGAGAGTTTCAACTATCCCACATCTTTCTGTCTTCTTCTGAGTCCTCTTGATTGTTTCAACTTTTACCTATTACCCAGTTCCAAAGTCACTTCCACATTTTGAGGTATCTTTATAGCAGCATCCCACTCTCTGTGGTACAAATTTACTGTATTAATCTGCTCTCACACTGCTATGAAGAAATACCTGAGATTGTGTTATCTGTAAAGAAAAGACGTTTAATTGATTCACAGTTCTGCATGACTGAAGAGGCCTCAGGAAACTTACAATCATGACATAAGGCACCTCTTTACAGGGCAGCAGGAGAGAGAATGAGTGCCAGCAACAGAGGAAATACCAGATGCTTATAAAACCACCATATCTTGTGAGAACTCATCCACTATCATGAGAGCAGCAGAGGGGAAACTGCCCCCATGATTCAATTACCTCCACCTTTGACACTTGGGGATTATTATAATTCAAGGTAAGATTTGGGTGGGAAGACAGGGTCAAATCATATCACTATGCATCTGACAAAAGTCTAATATCCAGAATCTATAAGGAACTTAAACAATTCAACAAGGAAGAAAGCAAATAACCATATTAAAAAGTGTACAAAGGACATGAATAGATACTTCTCAAAAGAAGACATACAAGGGGATAACAAGCATGTTGAAAAATGTTCAACATCATTCATCATCAGATAAATGCAAATCAAAACCACAATCTCACACCAGTCAGAATGGCCACTTTGAAGTGAAAAAACAATGGATGTTGGTAAGGCTGCAGATAAAAGAGAATGGTTATGCAATATTGGTGGGAATGTAAATTTATTCAGTCACTACGGAAAGCAGTTTGGAGATTTCTCAAAAAACCTTAAAATAGAACTACTACTTGATACAGAAATCCCATTACTGGGTATATATCCAAAAGAAAATTGATCATTCTACCAAAATGTACCTAGACTTGTGTGTCCATCAAAGTACTATTCACAATAGGAAAGACATGGAATCAATCTAGGTGCCCATCAATGGTTGATGAATAAAGAAAATGTGGTACATACGCAGCATGGAATACTACATGGCCACACAAAAGAATTAAATCATACCCTTTCGAGAACATGGATGGAGTTGGAAGCCATAATTCTAAGCAAATTACGGCAGAGCAGAAATCCAAATATCACATGTTCTCACTTATAAGTGGGAGCCAAACATTGGGTACACATGGACATAAACACGGGAACAATAGACACTGCAGACTACTTGGAGAGAGAGATAAAAGATGTGGGTTGAAAAACTATATATAGGGTATCATGCTCACTATCCAACATAACCATGTAACAAACCTGCACATGTACCCCATATCTAAAATAAAAGTTGAATTAAAAAAAAGAAATAAAAACTCATGTGTGGGCAATGATATAGAGAAATTAGAACTCTTGTACAATGCTAGTGGTAAAATAAATCAATATGGTTATTCATTTTAAAATTAAAAATAAAGCTACCATATGATCCAGCAATTCTACTTCTGGAGTATTTATTTAAAATTATTGAAATTAGAATTTGGAAGATATACAAGCACTTCTAGGTTCATTGCAGTACTATTCATAATAGCCAAAATGTGAAACAACCCTCACTGTCTATAGACAGAAGAATGGAGTAAAAAGAACAAATGTGGTGTACAATGGACTACTATTCAGACTTAAAAACAAAGAAGGAAAGTCTTCAATGTGCAGCAGCATCAATGAATCTTGAGGGCATTATGCTAAGTAAAATAAGCCAGTTACTGAATGACAAATACTGCATGATCTCACTCCTGTGAGTATCCAAAATAGTCAAATTTATAGAATCTAAGAGAAGAAGAATGGTAATTACCAGGGGTTGAGAGTGGAGGGAAATATAGAAAATTAGTAGTGAATTGTCATAAATGTTCAGTTAAGCAATATAAATAAACTCTAGAGATCTGCTGTTGTACAACATTACACCTATAGTAAAAAAAAATGTTATACACTTAAAAATTTGTTAAAATTGAATATGTTATGCCAAATGTTCTCATTAAAATAAAGTAAAAAAGTAAAAGTCATTATACAGAAACAAAATAATCAGTTCCACAGCAAGTGTGCACATACATTCACTCACCCACCCCCCCAACACATAAATAAACTATTTCATTTACAATACCATTTATAAGTTAAAATGTGTAGGAAAAAATTTAACAACAAAAAAATGCAAGATCCGTATACAAAAACTATAAAATATCCATGTAAAATATTAAAGAAATGTAAATAAATTGAAAAATACCCTATTTATTAATCAACATGATCCTCAATATATCATCAGGCTTTGTTCTCACATTTTTTTTGGACACATAAATAGGTAGAATAATTAAAACAACCCTAATACAAATTATAAATTTGAATACAAAGAAAATTGGAAGTCTCATATTACTTGATGTTAGAACTTATTCTAAACCTATAGTATTACTGAACTAAACTTGGCACCATTTGTCTAGTGCAGCAAAGCCAAAAACTGACACGAAAATATGCAGAGGAAAGGCATGTATTGCAAAGCACCAAGAAAGGAGAATGGGCAGCTAACAGCAACAATTCAAACTCTTGTTTATAAGCAAGAGTTTTTGAAGGCAAGGGTAAGGTGTCTCAAAAGTAAGTTAAGCACTGGGAAATTTCTTGAACTTCTTTATCTACTTTTTGGTTTCAGTCTATTTGAGGTCTACTACATGAGAGTGCCTGGCATTCTCCATTGAGTGGGAGTCCTGGTTTCTGAAAAACAACTCGAGGATATATGTCAAGATATTATATTTAGTTTCTATAAGCAGCAAAAATCTTGCGATTCTAACCTACTTGAATGACTATTTAAACTACTATTACTTTCTTGCTTAGCAGGTTATTCATTCATTTCCCTAATTTTTGGTTGAAGGGCTAGCTAAGTGCCTGGAATTTCCCTTGAAAGGAAAAATTCAAATTTTTCTTTTTTTCCTCTATGCTCAGTGTGGGTGAGTGGGCAGGAGGTCCCTGCTTCATCTCAATACTAATTAAGATATTCAATTTACCCTGTTGAAACTCCATCTTAGACATGGCAGCCAACAGGACTTTATCTATATAATGAACTTTTTGGACATAGAGGGTAGAGGCAGTCACATAAAATTTTTAATTATCCATGGGTGTAAAATAGTACCTTAGGGAATTTAGGAGAGCATACATTGGAGAACTTGTGACATAAACATGAATTGCTCATGGTCCTCAGATGACAGTGGGAAATCCAACGTTCAAGCCAAAGACAGCCTGAAGCCTGAAACCCTGACAGCCAGTTCTGGATAGAGTTTACAATCAGAGTGAGAACTTCCATTCCTATCTCATGCACTCTCTCTCAATTGGTTCCTTCTGGATGATGCTTTTTAACTAATCAAATGGTGCTTCTTCCAAGATGACTCATGGACCAATCAGCATGTATTCCCCAATTCAAAGCCTGTAAATACCACATACTCAGCCACACAGACAGCTACCCATTTTGGCATCCCACTCACTGCCAAGAGCTTTTTGGTAGCTCAATAAAATTCTATTCTCTCTTGCCCATTTTATGGTGTCCGCATACCTCATTCTTCTTGGCTGCTGGACAAGAGCCCATAAACCGCTGAATGGTGGGAGCAAAAAGAGCTATAACACTCTCTCCCACTCACCAAACTATGGGAGTGAAAGAAGCCACTGGGTGCTGTTGCTTTCTGCCTGTTGAGCTGTGGATGGTGAGAGTAAATGGGCTTGTAACAGTCTCTCCTGCTTGCTGAACTATGGGAGAGGAAAAGCTGCTGGAGGCCACTCTCTGCTGCTCACTGAACCACAGGAACAAAAGTCTCACTACAATATCATCATTCTATGCAATGGAATCAGTAACAATTACAATATCTGGAACAATATTCAGCTACTTTTAGCTATCTCACTGTCCATATATAGTGTCTGTATTGATTTCCAATTTTTGTACTACTCCTTTTAATTTTAAGGTCTTATGGCTTTGAGTTCCTTTTTTTTGTATTTGCCATTTAATTTCTCAAGAAAGGACAGAAAGAAAAGTTCAGAAACATTTTACATACACTATTAGCACTTCTATAGTTAAAGTTTTTCCTGATGGACGGAATTTCCTCTAGCCTTTATAAGCATTTACTGCAGAAGCAGGTAAAATATCAATGTTAATTATCCATTCTTCAGTGGAAGCCACAATGCTGTCACAGGATCCTTAGAGTTTCACTTCACCAGCCAGAAACCTCTGTGGCTTGTGGCGCCTCTGCTTGGATTTTGCTTATTCCTGCTGCACTTGTTCTGCCCACTAGGCCTGGAAGGCTGCACTTGGCTTATGCTACCAGCCCGGATCCCTTGCCTGCCAAGGGTGAGCCAAGCACAGAGCAGTGAGGGGGGTGTGAACCAAGCCAAAGACAACCTTAAGCCTCAAAACCTAACAACCAGTTCTGGATAGGGTCCACAATCAGAGTGAGAACTTCTATCCCCATCTCATGCACTCTCTCTTGATTAGTTCCTTCTGGATGATGCCTTTTAACCAATCAAATGGTGCTTTTATCCAGACCACCGAGGGGCCAAACGGCATGCATTCCCCAATTCTAAACCCATAAAACCTCTAAACTCAGCCATAAAGATGGCTACCCACTTCAGGTTCCCAGGTTGGCCACTCACTGTCGAGTTTGGGGTCTGGCCACTGCACACAGCCAGACACACTAGCTGATGGGATTGAGTGGGCAGCTCCACACATTGTCACAATTGCTGACTCCATGCAAGGTTGTGGCTAGAAGGGGCATACCATAAATGGTTTCCCCTATAGGCAATGGGGAACACAGTGACTCCTGAAAGCTCAGAGGCACCAGAAACTGCAGAAACCCAAAGAGGGTGTAACAGCATGTCACAGCCCTGGGAAGCACTGAGGTCTGAACTCCCAGAAGGGGCACAACTCTTCTCTCCTTCTCATCACCCTCAGCATTGTGAACAGGAGGCTGCATGTCAGTCTGTTTTTGTTATAGCTCTTTCAGTGCTTCCACCCACGGTGGCCCATAGCTCCTTAACTGGCCTGGCCCTAATACTGCTTCCCATTGTTTGGGGCAGCCACCCAGCACAGATGGAGAGTGGGAGTGCTATAGTGTTACAAAAGCTCTGGCTCAGGGAACCTTGAGGTCTGGGCCTGCAAAAATGTTGCCACTTCACTCCTGCAGAGCATGTCACTGCCCACAGCTCAGCAAGCCAACCAAGAGGATGTTAAGAGTTCCATTTGCTCCGTTTGTTTGGTGGGTCCTAAGTTCTTGCTCTGAACCCAGGAAGAATGAGGTTAGGTGGACAACTGGCGGGTGAGCAAGTCATAGAGTAGCTTTATTGAGTGACAGAACAGCTCTCAGGAGACCCAAAGTGTGTAGCTCCTTTCTGCAGGCAGCTCGTCTTGACAAGTGTAGAAAACACGGAAAGAGGGTAGCTCCCATCCATATGCAGGTAGTCCTGATGCGTGCAGAGGAGACCCAAGATGAGTAGCTCCTATTTGCAGGCACAAAATGTCCGAGCCTGGCTTAGCCTGGGGTTTTTATGTGCACTGAAGGAAGGGAGCGCTGATTAGTCTATAGGTGGCCACAGTTGTGCCTGAAAGAAGCACCATTCATTTGGCCAAAAGTCATCAATGAAGTACTTAATCTGGGTCATGGACTCCAGCTGCCAGTTCCACGCTGATTCCATCCCTGGCTTGAAGGTGGGCTCTCACTAGGGACCCACCCCTTTCTGTCTAAGAATCTGTCTGCCTCCTGCCACTATTAACATGCCCTCCGTGGCACCCAGGCTGTCTGTACTGCGGGGAAAATGCAGGCCCACGCTGAACCATCCTTAGCCCCTTGGTCTTCCTTCTGTGCTTGTTGTTGTCCAAAGTCCAGAGGGGACTGAGGCGGCAGGGGGCTGGCATGTCAGCCCCGTGCTGAGTGTGTACACACCTAGTGGTGTTGCAACAGCAACCAGGCTCAGCCACAGCTTTGTTCTGCACTGGAGCACTTGCAGGGAATGGGGAGAGGCCAGGGAGCAGGAGCAGGTGCTTCCAAGCCTGCGGGTTCAGGGGGCTTCCTGCATCCCTGAGAGCACAGGGATTTCTGGGTTTTGAGGCACGACTGGATGGCAACAGCTGTACCTGGGAGCACAGGCTTTCATTCTACCAACTCAGTAAGAGGTGGGGCTTCCACTGGGATCACCTGTTCCTGACCCCTGCCAGATCCACACAGCATGCAGCCCTGGCCGTGCTTCCCCCGCTGCTGCAGCTGGCATCCTCACAGCGGCCACTCCAGATGGCTACTGTGCCATCAGTGTTGTATTGGATTAGCCCGATGAACCCCACAGACAGTCTGACATCACTTTCTTTTTCAACTCCAATGCCTACTCAAAACCAACAAGTTGAATTCAGGAGTCTGCTCCCCTGATGTGACCAGGCACAAGATAATTTGGGCACCTGCTCCTGATAAAACTATAAAAGATTGAGTTAATTATCTTCTCAACATTTTCCAGAATATTCAAAAACTACTGTATAAGCTTCAATTATTTAACAGACAGAGAAATTTCAGGCCCATCTCTAAACACCTTTCTCCTTGAAACTTCTGAGACTAGGGAATGAGAGAATGTGGGATCAAAGAACATGGAGAGAGACTTTACAGATTCAAGTAATTTACTTTTGGTCATAATTAGTGAAGTAGTAACTCAACCAATAATCTTCATATATTTTCAGCATCCCTCTCCTCTCTCCAACTCCAATGATGCTCTATATATCCAGAAGTGAGGTTATCATGGTTGAACCAATGAAAGTTTTAGGACGCTCTAGAATCAGCAGCTTTAGATGTCTTGTATTCTAGCTGGGACCTTTGGTTTTGAGTACTTTGCTTTCTCACTCTTCATTTGCACAATGGTATATTTCTTAAAAGAGTTCACCTTATCCTGGTTCATCTGCTGCTCTTTGCCAATATAAGAGCTCTAATTCTCGGCCGGGGACGGTGGCTCACACCTATAATCCCAGCACTTTGGGACCCTGAGGCGGGCGGATCACGAGGTCAGGCTAACACGGTGAAACTCTGCCTCTACTAAAAAACAAAAAAAACCAAAACAAACAAACAAAAAAAACGCTCTAATTCTCATCTGGCTATAACATAAAAGTAAGGGGAGTTTTTGAGTGTGTAATGATTTATCTAGATTAATCTAGATCTCTTTTGTTGAAACTGTTTTCCAGATTATCATTTTTATTAGCATTTTAAATCAAATTCAGGGCAAAAGAGCCCCAATACTATTCAATGCTTTATCTATGTTTTTTTCCATAAGGTTATCTGTCACAAGGATATCTTCCTACAAAAGGCATTTTTTAAATAATTTCAATTTTTATATTTTGGATTCAGATGATACATGTGAAATTTGCTACATGGGTATATTGTGTGATGTAGAGGTTTGGGATATGAATGATCCCGTCACCCAGATATTGAGCATAGCTCTCAATAGTTAGTTTTTTCAAACTTTCCCTCCCCACCCTAGTAATCCCCAGTATCTATTTTTGTCATCTTTATGTTCATGAGTACCTAATATTTAGCTCCCACTTATAAGTGAAAACATATAGTATTTGGTGTTCTGTTCCTCTATTAATTCACTGAGGATAATGGATGGTCTCCAGATGCATGTATACTATTGCAAAGGATGAGTTTTTGTTTTCTTACTACTGTTTACTACTTTTTGGTGTATATGTACCACATTTCTTTATCCAGTATACCATTGATGGGCACCTAGGTTGATTCCATATTTTTGCTACTATGAATAGCGCTGGGAAAACACACAAGTGCATGTGTCTTTTGGTAGAATGAACTATTTTATTTTAGATATATACCCAGTATTGGGATTGCTATGTCAAATCTCCAAACTGCTTTCCACAGTTTGGAGGTTTCTTAAATAACATCATAGCTGAACCAATTTATACTTCCACCAATAGAGCGTAAGCATTTCCTTTTATCTGCAGTCTCTCCATTATCTGTTGTTTTTGACTTTGCAATAATACCCATTCTCACTGGTGTGAAACGGTATCTCATTGTGATTTTGATTTGCATTTCTCTGATGATGAGTGATGCTGAGCATTTTTCCACATGTTTTTTGGCCACTTACATGTCTTCTTTTTGGAAGTGTCTATTTATATATTTTACCCACTTTTAAATGATGTTATTTGTTTTTTTGCTTGTTGGATTGTTTGACTCTATAGATTATGGATATTAAACCTTTGTTGGACGCATAGTTTGCGAACATTTTCTGCCATCTGTAGGTTGTTTATTTACTCTCTTGATAATTTATTTTGCCGTGCAGAAGCTTTTTAGTTTAAGTCTCACTTGTCAAATTTTGGTTTTTTAAAATTGCATTTATTTATTTATTTGTTTGTTTATTTTATTTTTGTTATTGTTATTTTGAGACAGGGTCTCACTCTGTTGACCGGGATGCAGTGCAACCTCTCAGGCTCAGGCAGTCCTCTCACCTCAGCCTCCCAGGTAGCTGAGACTACAGGCACACGTCACTACAACTGGCTATTTTATACACACACACACACACACACACACACACACACACACACATATATAGTAGTCATGTGGTCTCATTGTATTTCCCAGGCTCGAATTCCTGGGTTCAACTGATCTTCCCATCTCGGCCTCCCAATGTGCTAAGATTACAGGCATGAGCTATTATGCCTGGCCTGCAATAGCTTTTGAGTACTCATCTATAAATTCTTTCCCAGGGAAGAGGCAAAATTCTTTCTAGTAGTCAGCACACACTAAAAATGACTCAGATCTCTAGCTATCAGTTTTGAAGGTTTTTAACCGTATGTGATGAACTGTAACAGGGGTTGACCTATTATATCTTTCAAATATTGCTTCATTCTTCATAAATATTGCTATCTCTGACACCTCATCTGCAAAGCAACCTAGTTAAAGTTCTAGTGATTTACCTAGTTTCTGCATATGGTAGTCACATATTTCTTTCCTTTAATGCTTCATATAAGTGTGTGTCTTTGTAACTGACATCTAAAAGAGATGGAATCTTTTGCCCATTCAGGACGACTTCTTATAAAATTCTATTTATTATAATGGGGTCAACCTGAGACATTCCACAGATTGGTGAAAAAAAAAATGCCCAAATCTAGAATAGTTTTAGCAATACTCATGACATTTGTGCAGCTGTTTTTGAACCTGTATCCCAGCACTCTCCTTACAACCACCTCTGAATTCCTTGTCATTAATATGCAATAAAAAAGAGATTCACTTATTGCCTGGGTAACCATATAATTTGTTCAATAGATTGCTACTGATTCTCATAGAATTCTCCCAAATCTCATTAATTAGTCCATGAGGACTTCATCCTCCCACTCCTTGAAAGCCATGTTTTTTTCAACATTCTATCTATGCATAAATTGTGTGGTTGTGCTGTGTCCTCCCCAAAGTCACTGACCAAGGTGTGGGGATTAGAGAATGAAATGTAACCAGTGCTACTACTCAAGGCACATCCTGGGAGCCTGCATGGTCCTGGAGAAAGACACATCTGTTTATGATTGGTCTACTTGGAGGGGCATTTATTTTCAGTTACTTATTCACAGGGTATAAGAAAGCGTCTCCATTTTTGATGTGCTGGTACAAGGCCCTGCTAACAGAGAACCTTCACTTCAACCCCACACCCTAGCCATCATAAAACCCCCACATCATTCTTATTTCCGGGCTCTCTCAATCCATTTTTAGTTGTGCCTGGGAGATACTATACCTTTCCCGGAAGCCTCATTGTGTGAGTTTTAATGAATATGTTCTCATTCTAGTGAGGCATATGTGGTGTCATAAGTCTCAATATGCAAACCAAATTTTGGGTACAGGTTCATTTTGTTTCTGCAAAGTGTTCACAACAGAGGGGGAGCTTTTCTTCATTTCCCACAAATGCCCAGTAGGTACGCTGCAAATATATTGTGTGGTTGTTCAAGAGACAACGACTGCGAGAAGTAGAAGCAGAAAATTACAAAAAGGACACAGAAGAGTAGGCAAGAGCAGCAGAAGGTAAAAGCAAGTGTGACTTAAGACAAGAAACCTGTGTTGAGCAAAGGAAGAATCCAGTAGTGCTTGTAATACAGGAGTTGCGACAGGTGTAGTGGTTGTTCTGACTGTTGCCACAGAGAAATTATCACTCACTCTCACATGTCCCTGTAGTGAACAGAAGACATTGAACCCAAGGGGAGGTAAAGCTGATACCACTGATTATATTGTCGCCATGAGGATTCGTAAGTTTTTCTGAAGACTTTTCCAGAATTTGGTCAGGTATAAACAATTATATGACTATAAAACTTTTTAGACGTTTTAAGTGTTAGACTTAAATGCATTTTTTCCAGTTTTCAGTCTAATCCCTAAAGGTATGTAATGAGCATTTTTATTTTGCCTTTTGCTAGATATTTTTTTCTTTACTGCATATCTTTCTATTAAAGAATAAATCTTGTTAAAAGACTGACATAAAAGCCTGTGGGTTTTATTGTAGAAGCAAATTTATTTTCTGGTTCATTTAATGATAATCAAATTATAGGAACAGTTAAAAAGTGAAAGTCAAGTCATTCAATCTAGCACAACCCAGGCAGCCACAATCGTGACCTGAGGATACAAATTATTTCTATTGAAGCAATTTTATGAAGTATCCCTTTCTTTTAGAGATGAAATTGTATTTGTACAAATGAACTTTTAAAAAACCGATCTTCATCTGTACATAGATGAAAGAATTAGATTATTTAGATAAATCAACGAAAGTTAAATGTAATGTTTGGCACTTCATAAACAAAATGACTAAATATTCATTTTTCAACTAGGCAGTGTATTATACGTGTAATCAATGTCTTTTCTATCAGTGGCTATCTACCAATTCTTCATATACCTGAATAGAAATTGGTAATTTACTACATTTCATAATCATGAGATAACAATTTTAAAACATTCAAAGCTGTGACATTTGTGTACCTCTCAATTACTGGAACAGTAAAATTATATTCTAATAAATATAAAGATGCACATTTATACTTCTCTTAGTCCAATTTAGTTATGCTTTAATTTCTATATTAGTTTTCAACTTAGTTTAGCCATCTATTATGCTCAATGAATGCTGTTATTACTGTGTAGTATGTTGTAACTTTTTTTGTGTGTGTGTGAAGGAGTCTCACTCTGTTGCCCAGACTGGATTGCAGTGCCATGATCTTGGCTCACTACAACCTCCGCCTCCCAAGATCAAACAATTCTCCTGTCTCAGCCACTCGAGTAGCTGGGATTACAGGAGCCTGCCACCATGCCTGGGCAATTTTTGTATTTTTAGTAGAGACAGAGTTTCACCATGTTGGTTGGCCTGGCTGGTCATGAACTCCCAACCTTAGGTGATCCACCCATCTTGGCCTCCCAAAATGCTGGAATTACAATGTGCCCAGCCTGTTATAGTATTTTTTTTTTAAAGTTAGTCTCATCTGTGGCTTGCAATAATCATTATCCTCATCATCATCATCATCATCACCATCACTTGCAGGTAAAAAAGTATTTTATATAGAAAATATTGCTAGTTTCAGATTACCAGACCAGGCATCAAAACATATGATTTCTAGTCAGGTACAAACCTTTCTATAATGTATACTGTAGGTAAAGAGTAAAAATCTCCCACAGTATATAGAAAAATTGGGGCGGGAATTATCTGCCCTAGATAATTATTATGTACTATTTGTATTGCATGCTTTATTACACTTAGCTATTTGCAATTCAGCACTATATCCTGCAATATATTAATGATAAGTTTTAAAAGCTGGCAGAGGCATTAATGGATGGAATGTTGAATATAATAAGTGGCCTCTCTCTGAATGATTTAAATCAATACCAACAATCAAGAGAAAGAAATTGCAATTTTATAACTTGGCCTAAAACAATAGATTTAAACAAGATTCAATGACTGATAATAAAAGAGAATCACTCTTCATATAAAATTTATAAATGTATACGGAAATTTATAGCCTATTATATTTTATTGCATTGAATTTTTTTCCTCTTACATTTGTGATTTATGAAAAATCTTTCAGCTTAAAATTAAAACCATCACATCTATTTAGTAAGAACCTTTCTATGAACCCAGTCATCTCAATTATTATGTGAAAGCTAGAAACTGATATCTTAATTTTTTTTTTTTTTTGTAGTGAATTACTTCTTTTGTTTTCAGTTATCTTTCCTGGATGGAGGATGGGTGGAGAAGTCAACATTTCTAGATCTGGTTGATCATATTTTCAATTCAGGTGCACGTTATCAAACTCTGTTAGAAACAACAGAATATTCCATCACTCTTCTCTCCTTCAGGTTAGCCTCCCTTCCCCCATGGTCTCTAACACAGCAAGTTTAAGTCTTTTGGGAATTTAGGGTAGAAACAAATGCTAATTTTACAAATATACCTTAAGAATAATGAAATATAGCTTATACGCAATGAAATAAAAATAACTTCTTGAAAGTTTTAATTAATTTTTAGATATCAGAAATATAATTTTAATAATATACAGTTTTAATATGTTTATTCAAGTGTTTCTGATTTTCTGATTTTTTCCCCTTTTAATTGTTTTAATTTCATCTTTTCAGTCCATTTTTACAGATATACCATGTTATGTCTTCTCTATGTTACGTTACTTTCCAGAGACATTGTCCTCTATAAATTGTTCTTCTTGCAACCTAGATCTTTGTAGCAATTATATTTCAAAAAAATAATGAATATAATTCTAGATCATCTGCATTTTATGTCTGCAGTATTTCCTCTGAGGCATAGTAAAAGGGTACATCTGCATCATTATAACTTAAAATGATGAATGATAAATCTTTTTATTTCAGGTGTTGCACAACAGAGCTTTCCGAGAAATAATTTGTTTTTAATTCATCAAAAATTTGTTTTATTTACAAAGGATAATACATACTCCATCGTTACATTTTGGCCTGAAAAGATGGTTTATATATTCTACTCTAGCACTATTTAGTGTGATGGCAAAAAAGTAATATTTCAGGACACCTAAGATTGTTAAAGCTGTTTATCTACAATTACTATTTTATTTAGACATGAATAAGTAAAAAGTATATGATTTATATGTAAACTGGTGAGTTCAAGAATAGTATTTATTTACAGTGACTGTAATTAAAATAATTGCTACAGGTGGATTTACTTGGTTAAAATACTCATGCTTTACTACTTAATATAAACAATCAATTTTCAATCAAGTAGGACTGTTTGCTTAAAGGTACATTTCTTCTAAACACTATCCAGTAATAATAATAATTTTAACAACTATTCTAATCATGAATCAGCCACCAGGCTAAGCATCATGCATGTATTATAACTTCTTTTATTTTTATAGTCATCTGACATACCGACTACTACTCTCCCTATTTTTCCCAAGGGGAAACTGAAGCTGAAAGAAGTGATATAACTTTTTTAAAGTCACACAACCGAAATGGTTAAAAAGCTTATTCATGGTATGTTTAATACCATTAATATCTAACTCTCACATTCTACATACACATCTGAATCTTACCATTTAAACTAAGAATTCCATTTTATGATTTTGAGCACTGTTTATATGTTAATTTATCCTTTTAAAAACGCATACACATATATAGCTTAATTTTAATTTTATTTCTGATCTTTAAAATATTTAAATAGTAAATTGATTAATTCTTATTTTATTCTTTTTTACCAATAAAGTATATAAATATTAAACAATATTATTTTGTGTATATTTTGTTTTCTCAATTGTTTAAACTATTTTAAATATGTTTTCACCTAAATAACTGTGAGATAAAACACAGTGATGTAGAAGCACTGCAGCATTAAAGAGATACCATGATAACAGTTTCTTCCTCACTCATCCATAAGGCCAAAATTTGAATGTAAAGCAATATTGATATTAAAAACATCTTTTGAGATATCAATTAATCAACATTGAAAACATCTTTTGAGATATTATCACCTATTCTGCTACTATATGAAACAAAGATCATAAAGTGAATATCATGTGGCTTCTCAGAAATAAACAGCTATATACAAATTATATTTAGTATTGCAGTTTATATTCTTTAAAATTATCATTCCATTAGATAATTTTATTTTCATTAATTTGAAATATCTAGTTTCTTCATTGTGGAACTTTTCTGGGAATATTGATTGTAATGCCATTTTAAAATAAAAGTTTAAATTCTATTTATATATACCTTGGTACATACTTGTTGGTTTTAAATCAGACACTACTAATCTTTTGACCCACTCTCCAGCCCAAGTAACTACATTATTTTTTATTTAAATGTGAATCATTTTCTGTATTTCCCCAGCATTATTTTTACAAGCTCTCAGAAATAAAATGTATGTTATTAAGTTCTTATATCACTTTCTTTCCTTTGACCCTGCCACACTTCTCATTCATCATGCATTCATTTATTCCTTTAGAGGTTTATGAGTGCAATATAAGTGCCAAACACTGTACTGGGAACTAGTAAGACAAAGAGTAATAAGACACACTCCTTCCCTTAATAATTATAAGTTTCTGAAGAAGATAGACTTAGCAAGTAATAACTAAAAAGAATTTGATATTTACTGAAATACAGGCATGTACAAAATTCTACTATATCACAGAAAAAATTTCTGTATGTAGAGAAATCAGGAAATGTTTCCAAAATAAGTAATATTTTAGTGAGATCTGAACAATTTTCCAGATGAAGAAGAGGAAAGACATTTCAAGCAAAATAAACAGTAGGTACATATGTGGGTATGAAACCCTGCTCCCTACTGGAAGTATGGAATAGTATCTCAGTATGGGAATAAAGGAAAAAAGAGAAAATATATACAGATGCCTAAACAGTAAACACTATGCATGAGACACTCAGTTATTTAAATAGATTTTATAGTATTGTTAATAATAAACTGCTTAGATAATATAAGGTGAAAATAATTAGCATAATTAGGAAAAATATAGAAAGGAGTAAAAATTGTTATATAGCTATTACAGTGATTGAGGTAAGAGATGATGAAGCCTGATTTAATACTTTGTTAATGCATATAAATAAAGTGAGTAGAATCTAGTGATAATGAAGTGACTAATTTTACAACATTTAGTGACCAATTAATAATAAGACGATGAGACAGAAATAAAGAATGAAAATGAGTAATACACTATCTTGAGCTAAAATAACCCTAAATTTAGTTTGGCATATCAAATAATGAAGTCACTTGAGATGGAAAACTCAGTAACTCAGAAAATTAAAACACTAGCTAAGATTTGTACATCATCAGTTTTACAGTTATTTGGAGCTTTCAGATGTTTGAGAATGTGAATGTCAATTTGGAGTGATTTTTAGGTTTTAATACCCACTCATTTATTCTTTAATAAATAGTTACTGAGTGCTTACTATAAGTGCTAAATTCAGTGGTAAATAAGATGGATAGAAAAATGAGATAGAGCAACTATTTTCCATCTGGTAGCTTATATTCTATCTGGAGGGGAAATGAATAATACATAAAGAAGCAAACAAAGTAATTTCAGACATAGAGATATGCATTTAGAAAAAAGGGAAATTTTCAATATGGCGGAATATGAAAAAATCACAATGATAGGAAGAATTTATTTCAGGCAGGTCCCTCTGTGGAGGTGGCATTCATGCTGAGACCAAAATGACAAACATGAAGGGAAGCACTTTCCAGGACAATCAAGCGCAAATTAAAATATTCTTACTAATTCAAGAAAATAAAGAACTGTATAGTAAGACGGGTATAATTGTTTTGAGATAAGCAACCTCGGAACAGTTGCTTTAGTTTGGGTTCCCAGGAAACAGGGATTAGAATTCAGGACTCTACTGGGGAGCTGATCTCAAGTACAGCATCTAAAAGGGAGTGAAACAAGTAGAATTGTGTACAGAGAGAATCTTTATGAATCTTTCAAGAAGATTTTGTCCAAATCTGATTTATAGTTTTAAGAAAGTTGCCCCTGCTACTGTGTTTAGGAATTGAAGGAAGAATTTATGTGGAATATGGAAGATGAATGAGAAGTTGAATATTTGAGCAATCCAGTTGATTTGAATGATGACAATGGTTAAGTCAAGGGTAACAGGAGTAGACAGATAATGATAGAAGCTAAGACTAAGGGTTGGAGAAATTGTAAAGGCAAGGAAGCTAAGGTTGGATTTCTAAAGAATAATATTACTCAAAGCAAAACAGAAGTAATAAAAAATAAAAAGACACTAAGAGCTACAAAGTAAACTAGGGCAGAATGGTAAGAGAGTGGAATCATGTAACTATAAGAAGTTTTGTGTTTCAACAAAGAGAAAACGATTGACCGTTATCAAATGCCATAGAGAAACCTAACAAGATTAAAGACAGGATTTTCCACTTGATTAGTTTATCTATGCTAGACTTATGTGTGTGATGGGATGGAAGACACTGTGTCCCGACCTGCAGGACAGTCGAACAGACCCTGGAAGGGGGAGTGGGAATGGAGGAGACAAGAAAACACGAGAAATGGAGACAAGACAAATAGTCTGATCAAGTCTCATTTAATAGTGGCAGTGCAATGCCTTATATAGGCTGGCAGAGGAAGAGGTTGGGCCTGGGCGGTAACGGGGGGCCGGGTTTTCTCAAATTACAATTGGGCATGCGCCCTGGGTTTGTAATTTTCCCGGGCGTGGGATCGCGCCTGCCGCCGCCGTAGGCTGCATATCTTCCTGGGCGCGAAAATGTTTGCGCAGGCGCGGGAAAGGTTTGTGCACATGGGAACAGTTTAGGCGCGCTCAGGAAAAGTTTTAGGCGCGTGCGGGAACAGTTTATAATGAAGAACCTGGAAATGTGCCATCTTGTCTCCGCTTTGCAGAGATCAAGCAACAGAGGTCAGCTAATTCCGGGCCTCATGGCTCCGGACAGGTCCCCCTTTTTTTTATATATAATTGTGGCTAGAAGATTGTCCCTCGGGAACTGCGCCTGTCTTAGGTTGGAGTAAGGCATCTCATCACTGGTACCCGTCATGGGATTAGGCAGTAGCTTATGACGGCCCTCCTGTCTTAGATTAGTGAGAGATGATACTCTCTTACCCGTCATTGGCTGTCCAGTTCAGCGCATAGGGAAGGTGGTCATAATGGGTGTGAGTATGAACCACGGTGATCTTCTTGTTCTAGGCGATGATAATGGACCTGTATAGGTTTCGCTTGGATAGACTTGACTTGTTGCTTAATGAATGTCATGAGCTTATTGAAGACCAAAGGTCCTACAGAGAATAAAAGCAATAGGCAAAGCAGGGGGCCCAGGAATGGCATAAAATAGGGAAGGAGTCCATGGAACCCAGTCCAAAATGGGTTATCGGTTATTTCTTTTCATCGTTTTTCTAGGTCTTCTTGTAGATGCCTGATTTTATCTCTGACGATCCCGGATTCGTTGGCATAGAAACAGCACTTCTCCTGTAAAGCCAAGCAGATGCCTCCCTGTTCTGCAGTTAGTAAATCTAGGCCTCTTCTATTTTGGAGCACTACTTCTGCCAGAGAATCTACCTGATCTTGTAAATCTTGTATGGTACTTGAGATGGCCTGCATATCTGAGATCAATTGGCGAGACAATTTGGTGTATTGAGTGACAGAGACCCCTAGGCCTGTAGCCCCAGTTGTTACGGCAGTAGTTATGCCTAATCCTGCAAGTAAGGGGATAAATTGCATTGCCCTTTTGTTTCTTCCTAAAAAGTGATCTATAGCTGGAATAGGCACAGGTTCATCTCCAGGGATAATGTCTATGTCTGGCAAAAGTGTGGCTAAGACACAGCGTCCTGTCCAGTTAGTAGGTAAATAGGTATAAGCCCTATTATTGCCACATATAAAAACTGAGCTGTTTGGGGCACACAATGATTGGGAAATATTTACTATGGTGGAACAATTATTGAACTCATTGAATCCTACATCGAGGTCGTAAATGTTATTAAGGGGAGGGGAGGGGAGTAGATGCAAGAGGAACTAGGAAATTCTAAAGGTTGTACTTTAAGGGGAGGAATTATGGTGCAAAGGGTATTGGATGTATAATTTAAGTCATTGCTGGGTATGGCAAGAGGAACGGGATCTCCTGATTGCAGACACAGCCAGCGGTCATTAGCTAGACTAGAGTTGGAATTGTTAAGCAGGTTATGAGTAGCAGTGAGGAGGTCAAAGGTCTGGGCATCAACTTTCTCTTTCCCTCGGGCTTTGGGCAAGGCCAAGGGGTGGTAGTGAATTTCTGGGTACAGGGACCTTTGCAACTCTTCAAGTTTTTTGTATACCCTAATTTCTTGGACCTTGTCTTGTGGTCCTCCTCCGTCAGAGATATGAAGAGGGGGGTGAATATTCCAGCAGACAGGCTGTCCTACATTTCCAGTACAGCCAGCTGATATAAGGTTATTGGTATTTCCTAAAACTGTAGGGACTTTACTGGCCCCTATAGTAGGGTTTCTAGATCTTGTTAAGATAGCAGTATAGTATGTTTTACCACCAGAGGTACATTCTTCATAAGTAGTGTAGCAGGAACTATGCATAGCAGCCTTAAATGTGTCACAAGGGCAGGTTGTGGTACCCCCTCCGCTAGATAATCTTGGGGTTGACACACACCTCCACTTAAGAGAGTTACTAGGCAGGTATGCTGTGTAAGCGGAGCAGGACATGGTTGAGATGTATGTATTTGGAGGGGAGGTCACATATCCCCCCAAACAATCACAGGGCTTACCGTGTCATTGTTGTATATATGTAAGGGCCTCACGGGGATTACCGAAGCCGGCATAAACCTGGAATGCTTGGCAAATCAGCACCATGGTCCAGAGGGGCTTGTAGTTGGAGTTCATCTCTGCAATAGAGGAAAAGAGTACTCTCAGGGAGAAAATTACTCCCTGGATTGGTTATTGTTAGGTACCTGTCTTACCAGTCGCTCTGGTAGCCATCTGGTTGCATCATGAGTTTGCGAAAAAACACAAACTGAGCCTCTTCCCCAGATTAACACTGGGTCTGGACCATGCCATGTGCTGTCTAAAGGGTCTTTCCACTTAACCATGGCAAATTGTTTTTTGGACCCAGAATGCTAAAATCTATCGGCTGCTGATCTGTTCAGGTTGTCCAAATTTAAAAAAATTAAAATAAAAAGTGTGTGATTAAGGATATTTCTAAGGGTGCCCTTAGTAGGGTACCATTCTCCCTTTTTTATTTTGTCAATGGTGGTTTTTAAGGATAGGTGTGCTCTTTCAACTATTCCTTGTCCTTGAGGGTTATATGGAATTCCAGTAATGTGTTTTATTTGTAATTTAAGACAAAAGTCTTGAAAGGCTTTGGATGTATAGCCAGGACCATTGTCTGTTTTTAGTTGCTTAGGCTTTCCAACTATGGAAAAACAGTGTAGTAAATGAGCTATGACATGTTTGGTAGCTTCTCCTGTTTGTAAGGTGGCTAGTATAAATCCACTAAATGTATCTATACATACATGGACGTATTTTAAGTTACCGAATTCTGAGTAATGGGTGACATCCATTTGCCAGATCATGTTGGGAACTAGTCCTCTTGGGTTAATTCCTAAGTGAGGGACTGGCAGGTATGTTATACAGGTCTGACATTGTTTAACTATTTGTCTTGCTTGTTCTCTAGTTATTTTAAACATCAGTCTCAAAGTTTGAGCATTAATATGGTGTAAGGCATGAGTAGCCTCTGCTTGGGCTAGGTTTGTATTTGTAGCTATGGCTATCGTCTTGGTTGCCATATCAGCCAGTTGGTTGCCCTGGGATAGAGGTCCTGGTAATCCTGAATGAGCTCTAATGTGTCCAAGAAAGAAGGGAGTTGATCTGTCATGTATTAATTGTTGGAATTGTAAAAATAACTTGGCTGTGTCTGACACATGTTTGATTTGTGCTACGGTCTCAAGTAAAGGTATTGAGTGAGCTAAGTATGCACTGTCGGTATAAATATTAAGAGCCTGATTAGGGAAGGCTGACAGCACCGCGATTAGGGCTTGTAATTCTACTAACTGAGCCGAGGTATGGCTGGTTTTGAATTTAACAGTGGTGTCAGCAAAGATATATGCAGCAGTTCCTGTGGATGACCCATCAGTAAATACTAATAAGGCATTGTCTAAAGGTGTTTTACTGATGACATGAGGGAAGACAAAAGCATGTAGCTTACAAAATTGAATAAGCTTGTTTGGCGGGTAATGGTTATCTAAGTTACCGGCATAAGAGGCGCAAGCAATCGGCCACATTTCAGTGTTTTGCATTAGCCAATGGATTTGCGGCTTAGAATAAGGTTGTATGATCTTAGAGGGTTCAATTCCAAAATATTTTTTGCTATTGTCTCTACCTAAGATGATTAAATCTGCTATGGCATCATAATAGGGGAGTAATACCTTTTTGGGAGATGAAGGCAAGTGGACCCACATAATAGGGTTACTTTGCCAAAATAAACCAGTAGGTGTCAGTGCTGTGTTAAAGATTAAAAAGGTTAATGCCTGTGAATAGTCTATGTTAGTAACAAATTGCTCAGCAATGGCCGCCTCTACTTTATTAAGTGATAAAAGAGCTCCTTTTGATAATGACCTAAGGGACTTAGGGTTGGGGTCACCTCTCAGGGTGTCGAATAAAGGTTTTAAGTCTCCCGTGGTGAGTTTTAAGTATGGCCGGAGCCAATTTATGTCTCCAAGGAGCTTTTGGAAATCATTGAGGGTTTGTAACTTATCTTTACGGATAACTGCCTTTTGATTAGTGATTTTAGGTCCATTTATTTGAAAACCTAAATATGTATAAGGGTCTTGTAGTTGTATTTTTTCTGGAGCTATTTGTAACCCCGCTGTGGTTAGTTCTTGCTTGAGTTGAGCAAAGCACTGTAAGACTTGTTCTCCTACTTGTCCTGCTATAAGAATGTCATCCATATAGTGTATAATATACATTTGTTTCCATGTGTCTCTAACTGAGTGTATGGCTGTAGCCACATATTTTTGACACAAGGTGGGACTGTTGGCCATACCTTGAGGTAACACTTTCCATTGGTATCACTTCATGGGTTCTTTAAAATTTATAGATGGTAAGCTAAAGGCAAATCGTTTTTGGTCAGCAGGATGAAGGGGAATTGTAAAAAAGCAATCTTTAAGGTCTATAATAATTTTAAAATATCTTTGAGGGATTGCAACTGGAGAAGGTAGCCCTGGCTGTAAGGCACCCATAAGGACCATAGTAGCATTTACTGCTCTTAAATCTTGTAAGAGTCTCCACTTTCTGGATTTCTTTTTTATGACAAATATGGGGGTGTTCCAAGGAGAGTTGCTTTCTGTAATGTGTCCTGCCTCTAATTGTTCCTGCACTAACTGTTGGGCAGCAGCAAGCTTCTCATTGGTTAGTGGCCGTTGATCAACCCAAACGGGCTCATCTGACTTCCAAGTGATTGGGTCAGCACTTTTTTGGGGTGCAGGCATGTCAATGGCCATAGTTAAAAATTTCCAAGCCCCCTTTTATCCAGTTTTCCTATGGCTGGGATTGGCTGTAAAATGCCATCTTCTCTTTTTCCTAACCCTTTCCCAGGGTGGTAGCCCTGAGCCAACATTTGTGCAGTGACTATATCATTTGGGCTACACATCATGGCCCTCATTTGGGAGAGAAGATCTCTACCCCAAAGGTTAACAGGCAAATCAGGGATAACGAATGGCTTAATGAGACCGGAATTACTTTCCTGATCTCTCCAGGTGAGATATTTGGAACTTTATCTAGGATTATTACTTTGCCCGATTCCTCGTAAATTTGTTAAGGTCTCTGAAGTGGGCCAACTGGCGGGCCAATCTTAATCTTGTTGTTTAATAATTGTTACATCGGCCCCTGTGTCTATCAATCCGGTAAATAATTTTCCATCTAGCCATAAGGTGAGAGAGGGTTTTTGATTAGTAATGGACTGTACCCAGTGGATGTCTGAGGATCCGAATTCTCCCTTTCCTCTCAGGGGCGATTGGACTTTATTAGCTGTTCTTAGCAATGGCAACAGGAGTAACTGCGCTATTCTATCCCCTTGAGGAATGATAATGATGTTGTCAATAGCCTTGGCCATGATTTTGATTGCTCCTATATAATCACTATCAACTATTCCCGGAAAGACCTGTAGGCCTTTCATGGTGATGCTGCTTTTCCCCAGGATTAATCCAAACATGTTTGAGGGTAGGGGTCCATATACCCCAGTACCTAAGGCTTGGGGGTCCCATTTCAGGGGTTAATGCTGCGTGGGAGGTGGAACAGAGGTCCAATCCTGCACTTCCTGGGGTTGCTCTGCTAAGTTGGGAAACAGATTGCTGTTGGTTGGTACAAAACTGACCACCCCATAAGCTTGTTTCGGGGCCTGGGGCTGGCCCCTCAATCCGTTTCCCTGTTGAGGTGTTAGGGGATTTCCTTGACTGTCAGTTTTAGATTTACATTCATTGGCCCAATGTTTTCCTCTTTTACATCTAGGGCAGAGGCCTGGGGCTTTTGCCTCTAAGGTCTTAGCTAGCTCTCCCTTACAATCCCTAGCGAAGTGTCCCATTTTTCCGCACTTGAAGCACCCCTTGCTATTCTTATTTTTACTAGCGAGGAAGTCTTTTACGGTTTGTCCACTAAAGACAGCAGCCATAGCCAAACCCTGTTGATATGAGGGCCCTATGTCTGAACAGAGGCAGATGTAGCCTGTTAAGTCTGTTTTCTTTCTATAAGGTCTGATTGCTGCCTGACAAGCCAGGTTAGCATTTTCGTAAGCTAGCTGTTTTACATAATCCACCCCTGCCTCGGCATTTTCAAATATTCTGCTGGCCGTGGTTAAAAGTCTATGCACAAAGTCTGCAAAGGGCTCATCAGGCCCCTGTTTGACCCCCGTGAGCGAGGCTCCTGGATCCCCTTTAACAGGAAGTTTTCTCCAGGCTTTGGTAGCCGCTGCTTGGATCTGAGAAAACAGTCCGGGATCGTACTGCATCTGAGCATCGGTTTCTGTGTAGTTACCCGAGCCAGTTAGCATATCAAAATCCCAACCATTTCCGGCTTGTTGGTTTCTCTTGGCTGTATCTCTACAATTTTCATAAAATTCTGACTTCCAAATCAGATGGTCGCCTCCGGAAAGAACTGCTCTAACTAAGGTATTCCAATCTATCGGAGTGAGCCAACTTTCGGCCACAGATTCGACTATGGCCAGAGTGTACGGGGCAGTAGCTCCATATTGCGAGACAGCGGTTTTTAGTTCTTTTATTACAGTAAATTCAAACCCATTGTGGTGTCTCCAGGCTCGTCCCTCCGCATCTGTAGTTTCTGTTACTGGAAAAACGTCTCAAGGAGAGGATCCTCCCTATCCCTACTACCAAGCGACTTTCCTTTTGGGACATGCTGTCTGGGTCTCTGAGGGTGAGAGTGTTTCTCTATTCCTTCAGGGTATTGAACGCTCTCACTTCCTGTCCTTAATTTCTGCAATCTAGTGATTAAAGACTGATGTAGTTCTTCGAGCTTTATTTGCTCTTCAAGCTGTGCAATTTTTTCTCTAAGCTCCTCTTTTGGGTCTATTACTGCCATAACTGTGGGGCCAGAAGCCTTAATATAGGGAGGGGGATAAGTAAGAGTTTGTGGCCAGTCAGAATTATGATATTTTGCTTCTTCCATCATAAATGTTAGCTTTGCTTAGATATATGTGGAGGTAGAAAGGGCTGTAAGTAAAAAAGTTCAGATCAAATTAATTCCATTTCCATGGGGAACTGTAAGACAAAATTGAAAGGGAAAAATGCATTATGAAATGGTTACATCATGACATAACTTGCAGATGGGTTTTTCAAAAATATTAATGTGCATACTAAAGATGATTTCGGTTACCTGACACTAAGATTTACAATAAAACATCTTTATAAAACACTCAACCACAAATGAACTCAAAGTTGTGATCCTTACTCTGAAAGTACTTGGTAGCAGAGAGACAGTGCACACAAAGCCTGCGTTTACATACATCAGCTGCCTTGGTTCTTTACTTATTAAAATATTTGAGACATTTAAAAAATTAGTCAAAATTTGCATTCTTTGTCGATGGAGCCTCATTTTTCTATTACTTGATTACTTTCTCAGTAGTCAACATTGGTTTTCCATGGTCATAACACAAAATAACTGAGTAAGAAACAAGAGCTTCTACATGTAACTGTTCATCTGTAATTACCATAGTCATTGTACAATTGCATAATTGGGATTTAGGATAAATAATAAGATCAATATATGCTTACGTGACTTGGAGTAGTATCCCCAGCTCAAGAAATAGAATTATATCATATTTGTGAATTCCATTTAAGTACCTAAAAGTTTACTTATAGTAAGAGATATGTACTCATTTTAGTATGGCTTTTTAGTTTGTAATTTTTTAATAGAATCACATTTTTTTTTCTCAGCCATATAGTATATTAAAATACAAATACAAATAGTTTAGCTTATGCAAAAACTATATTCATCTAGTTTGGCTTTTATAACCTGGGTAAGCTATCAGTTATGACTGAAAATTTAACTATTTTTCTTCCAATCATTTTTGAGGTTTAAAAACAATTTATATTGTATAATTTATAACATAAAGACTACCACATTCTAAAAGTTTCTTTAACATCAGATATAATATGCATGGAAGAATGACAGAAAGACCATTACGAATTCTATTTTGGGTATTATAATGGAGATAATATGCTGCAATTTAGTTTAATGAGTTGCAATTAAGAAACTGTTTCAAGAGTTGCATGTGATTTCTTTTAATTATTAGTTATTAGTTGTTCCTGCATAAGTATATTTAAAAATCACATTATTTTAACTGTAGTAAGGGAAAAAAATTTCTATATATTAATATTTCTCATGTACTATAGATCATCAAAATTTAAAAAGGACATACAGTACTTTTTAACTTCTGGCACTTATTAGAAAATCATTTTTAGGAGGGCTATTACTTGTGAAATGGGAAGAACACATACCTATGTATGCAATTTGGCATATTTTGATAAAAATCTAAAGGACTTAATAATGAATATTTATCTGTCCAAAAAGTACTGCCATTTTGCATAACTAATGGAATATTTAAGATAACTGATTAAATACGTGACTTATTCTATTATTTGGCCAGGGAACACAATACCACAGACTGGGTGGCTTACACAGCAAAAAAAAATCTATTTTCTCACAACTCTGGAAGCTACAAATCCAAGATCAAGAGACTAGAAAATGTGGTTTCTGGTAAATCCTCTATTGCTGGCTTGCAAATAGCCTTTCCTCTGCTAGTGCAGGTGAAGGGAAGAGGATATTTCTTTTTTATAAGGACAACAGTCCTGTTGGATTCTTGCCCCACCTTTATGACCTCATTTAGTCTTAACTACCTCTTTAAAAGCCCTATTTCCCAATACAATCACACTAGGGATTACGGCTTTAACATATGAATGTTGGGAGTTGGGAGGGGGAGACACTCTTCAGTTTATAACGCTATGCTAAATAATCTTTTAGTTTTAGAATGAGAAAATATTCTAAGACACCGCAACAATCAAAATAGATATTTCATTTTATCTTAGAGAAAGATGAAAATTCACTGAAATTAGTTTTGATTTTGGAATTTCTAAAAGAAAACATTTTCTACCCTGATTCTGTAGTACACATGCCAGATTGCTTTGAAAAGTTTGAAAATATAGAAAATACAAAACCAGTAGTACTATAATTCATTTTATGTTTAGATGTATACAAATCATGAATTAACCAATTGCAAAAGAGAATATAAAGTTTTGCAAAATGTGGAAATATCTTAAAGTTTGAATGACTAAAAATAAAATCTTGATTAATCCTCATATGAAAACCTATGTGTAATTTCATAACTGAGAGTAGTTTGGTCACAGATATTACTAAGAAATATGAAATGCCACAATAAAGTATTCAATATTCTTAATATTGTAAATATATGTATATATTATTGTCAATCACATTGTATTTATAGTATGAATAACATATGTAATGTAGAAATACTTAAAAATTCACTAGGCAAATTATCATATGACATCTTTTTTCCCTTACATGCATCATCATTATGTGAAAAATTGTGTAAAAAGCTGTTAAAATTCTTTCCCCAAAGCTCTACTTGTTTACTGCAGCATCATCAGCACACAATATTCATGTTATGCATAGTGGGAATTCAGTGAAAAGATAGATGAACACATGTTTTTATTAAAAGCTTAATTAGAAGATCATAACAGTTTTATATGTATATTCTAGACCCTTTTAGGAATTATTTATTGCACTTTGCATGTTCCTTGATTTTCTCAACTGAGCATTATGTAAAATTTGAGGTGAAAGTACTTGCCCAAGAGACTGTGGGAGGGCCTCACCTAGTAATAGCAGGACAAGCCCATCAGACACAACTGCATATCCTAGGATTTCTCTGGAAAGAGAAAATTGATATTTACTTCCCTTTCCATATTCTGACTGAGAGTTTCAAGTATTTTGTTCACCTTTTGTTTATAATTACCATTTGAGTTAAGCAGTATGTTTGGATGAGTTTTATTCTATCAAGACAGGAAACAAATGATGCCATGACACATGACTTTGCTTAATGTCATGTATACCAACATAATTGGCTCATCTATAACATTTTCTGGTTCCTCAGGACTTACGTCATGATAAATATATTTGGATAAAAACATGTGTACAACAAGCAGCTCTCAAACCCTTTCATGAATTAAGGCTTGAGAAGAATAATGGAAAAATAATAATCTGCTGAACATAATAGAATAATATTAAATTAGGCCTTCTAGGGCTATATAATATTCAATTTAAGCAAAAACAGCCTTAAGCAAATTGTTCTTTAGGATAGAGAAAAATTCAGGGTAGTCCACTGCATAAACTAACATCAGAAATTCAGAATCTGAAGGGGACAGGGGCTTTCGCAATGATAAAATGTCATAATACTTCTAATAATATGTAATTTCTAGATTTACTTCATTCTCAAAATACGAAAAATATTTAAATGGTAAACAGATTGAATTAGGGAGAAATACAAATAAAAAGCAAGACAGCACATTTTATACTGAATGAAACAGTCAGGTTTGCTACATCAAGTATGTAAACATTGGCTGGGCATAGTGGTTCACGTCTGTTATTCCAGCACTTTGGGAGGCCGAGGCGGGCGGATCACAAGGTCAGGAAATCGAAACCACTCTGACTAACACAATGAAACCCTGTCTCTACTAAAAATACAAAAAATTAGCCAGGCGTAGTGGCACACACCTGTGGTCCCAGCTACTCGGGAGGCTGAGGTAAGAGAATCGCTTGAACCCGGGAGGTGGAGGTTGCAGTCAGCTGAGATCACACCACTGCACTCCAGCCTGGGCGACACAGCAAGACTCCAACTCAAAACAAGCAAACAAACAAAAGTATATAAACATCATGGTAAATTATCTGCAAACTAAAAACACAAAAACAAAAACAAAAACAAAAAATAAATACCCAAAACCAACAATGATTTTTGTTTTCCACTTTATGCATTAGACCAACAATAAAATGTATGAACCAATAGCTGCATTTTATGTTAGTTGTGATGGGAGCAAAGAAATAACACAATCAGGTTTCAATTTTTAAGAGATTAACTCTGGCTGTTGTGGGAGAATCAACTCACGGAAGTTGGTGGCAAAATAATTCAAAGCACATAATGAGTTAAGAAGCTAAGTAATTCTCCGGGGGAGACTGAATGTTTCCTTGGAATAGGATGTTACTGACAGAGGTAAAAGTGGGGAGGAAGTGCATATTTGGTCTGTATTTTAACATCAAACCGTCAGTATTTTCTGACAGTTGATGCAAAGCATAAGCGAAAAAATGAGTTAAGTTCATGCCTTTTCAAAGGAATGACTGGATGAAGAGAAGGGTCATTTACTTAAATAGGGAATTCTGGTGAGAAGTAGATTTTGGAGAAAAAAATTCAAGACTATTTCGCAGTGTATTAAGTTGGAGATGCCTTTTGGGAGTTCTAGTCAACTAGACAGTGAGTCAGTGAGTTTATAATACATGGTAAAGCTGACAGACATCTATTATTACAGTTTTTAAGAGTAATTATTGCAAATGTGGATTTAAAAAATTAGTTCTAAACACAGCTATAGGGAAGCAAACATTTGGTTATAAAGAAAGAAAAAAGCCAGCAAAAGAACATTTTGATGTGCCATAAGAATTTGTGTAATATATTCTTTCACTCTATAAATGTGGTTACTATGGGGTTTGTATTATTAACTCTTGGTAATTCAAACACAGGCAGGACTGATCAAGAATCTTCCCTCAGATTTCACAGTGTAGTGATAAAGATGAATATTTATTATATTCATTGATGAAAACATATAGGGCTCTAAAATAACCTATAATAGAACAGTTCTTCCCTGGGTGAAAAATGAAGATCTCGTTGAGGAAATATGAATAATTTGGAGTTGATCAGTTCATATAGGAAGAGTAAGGGGGAGGTAGAATTTCTGGGAGCATTTCATGGAGCAAAGCAAGAGTTTATCACTCACAGAATTAGAAAAGTTCGAGTATAAAGTAGAATTTCTTGATACTGAATAAGGTAGAAGTATTTTAGCAGCATGTACCTAGTTTTGCTAAAATGATCTGCATAGTAACTAGGTGGTAAAGTGTCTGAAGATAGTTTCACAGGAGAGGAAATCAGAGCATTTGATAAATGTGGAAGAAGAATGCCAGTGGAAAGGTTATTGCTGCAGTTTTGCCTGAAGTGCAACATGTTCCTTACTTCCTTATGGGTGAAAATGTAATTCTTGTTTTAGTCCTCGTTGCAGAGTTAAAACCCAGAATATGATGACAGGAGCCCTTTAATATTTCTTTTTAAAAGTGTATTCCCTGGGTCCTTGAAATGCTGCTATAAAATTACTAATTAATATTTGGAAAGGAATTTGTAAAAGTGTGTATTCCTAGACATGTCATAAAACACCTTGGTTAGAATGTAAAATCAAGGCTACAGTATGCCTATTAAAAGGATTTATAACTATGTTTTAACTTAGAGTGGAGATGGAAAGAACACCAGACAACTGTTAAGAGGTTGAAAGTAGGAAACACGCTCTACTATTTATCAAAAAGAAGGCACTAGGGATATAGAATTTATTTTAATCTGCTTAAAGATGTTAAAGAATTAAACAAGCTTAGAAATGATATTTTGAAACTGGACCATACTTTGTAATTCAATGAATAATCTAATATGATGAAACTCTATTTGCAATAGAGATGACTATTTATGAAACAATGATAGCATTATATTTGGTAATTTTAATATTACACTAAATTTGGAAGGAAGGAAGTCTCCAAAAAAAGAAAAACAAAAACAAAAAAACACACAGAAGCACTCATTACTATCAGGATAGACACATACAGCCTGAAGCCTCAGTATGTAATCTAAATGTCACTTTTCAACTTCAATGATTACTTATAAATTAAAGTGCTTGGTATAGGAATAAAAATATTTATTACAAAACAAGGCAACAAATATATAACAAAATTTTACCTGGGAACTTGCCATCTATAGCAGGGGTCTCTAGCCATCAGGCCACCATAGCCTGTTAGGAACTGGGTCTCACAGCAGGATGTGAGTGGCGGGTGAGGGAGCATTACTGCCTGATCACCACCTCCTGTCAGATCAATGGTGGCATTAGATTCTCATAGGAGTGAGAACCCTATTGTGAACTGTGCATGCAAGGAATCTAGGCTGCACACTCCTTATGAGAATCTAATGTCTGATAATCTGAGGTGGAACAATTTCATCCTGAACACCCATCCCCACTGTTCGGCCATGGAAAACCTGTCTTCCATGAAACTGGTCCCTGGTGCCAAAAAGGTTGGGAACTGCTGATCTATAGGATTGAGAATGTTACCATAAATGTTTAAGTAGAATTAAATTATATGTGTTTCTATGTACGCAAAATAAAAATATACATTTTGTTTAAATTTTGTGCAAATTTTATTTCTGCCAACTAAAATATCACATTCATCCAGAATTTAAGTTACCAGATGTAAATGGCTACCATAAATTGGATGGAATGGAGACTTTAATTCCATAACTAAATAGAAAAGTGTCACTTTGCAAGGAATTTCCTAGTTCATGGTCATGATCTTCTAAGTGTGAAGGAGTTCTCATAATGTTGCTACTACTAATACTACTAACACTATTACCATTACCATTACTGCTGCTACTACCACTACTATCACTGATACTATTTTTACTCTAGTAAAGTAGTAATTACAACAGCAAACATTGCTGAATGTTTACAGTGTCTTCAGTACTGTGCTGAACATTTACAAAATGTTGTCTGAATTATTTGTCATCTTAATCATAGCAGGTAGGTGTTATTATTACCCTCATTGTACAGCTAATGAAATGTACTCAATTTCATATAGTTAGTGAAGAGCAGAAAGTATCTGAACACAAAACTATGTGTTGCTATAATCTACCATCTTCACTATAAGTCTTAACCCTCTTTGATTGGCTGCTGCTGAAAAGACTCAAATCTACTTCATAATGAAAATTTTAAGATGTGTTAGTGGAATTAAAACACAGTGACAAAACAGAGGAGGCCAGATCAAATCATTGCTAACAAAGTAAATTGAGAGTTTTGTTTTTAAGTAAGCTTTGTTGAAATCTTTCTTTTGACAATTGGAGTCATTATTTATCAAAAATATGTGTTACTCTCTCTGTATTAAAATGACAAGGACTGCTAGAGTAAGGCTAATGTATATACTAAGACCCAACTACAGAAATTTGTAGAGTTTGCTTCAATAGCTCAGCCAATTATATGTGGAAGATATCAAAACTGATACTGCTGAGTTATCTCTCTTACTCAGAGAGTTATCCATGATGAAGCAGTAATAAGGATACTACAATAGGTATGGTATTTTGAGACTTCCTACAAATTCTCATGAGGATTTATTTCAGACCTTATCATCAAACATACATAAAATTTTGGAAAATCAAAGGTGAATGGTGTTTCCATGTGAAAGAATGGCCCAAATAACTCTACAGAATTTTTTCGCATATGCTTTGCCACATTCACAGTATCTGAATTTGAATTAGAATCATGTATGCTAACTGGTTCCTATGAACACAGTGGAGGTTTATTTCTCCTACAAAGGAATGTATCCTTGGAACTCAGTCCTTTAAACAATCACTGTAAATTATCTGCAGACAAAGTTACAGTCATCCTCCCACTCATGTCAAATTTCTGAAAATTATATTATTTTCTCAAGTAATATATTACTTGAAATGTGTATGTATTCATGGATAAATAACATATGGCTTACATATATTTTAAGAAAATGCTTGTTCATCAAATATCTTTGGCAAAAATAACACTGAAGTTGAATGGTATGCAAATTTTAAAAACGTTCTTCTTTATGAATGGTTAGTTAGAAGAAGAAAAAGAGGGGGAGGAGGAAGAGAAGGAGGAGAGAGAGAGGGAGAGAGAAAGAGTGAGGGAGAAAAGAAGGGAGGAAGGAAGGGAGGGAGGGAGGGAGAGAGGGGGTGCAGGGAGGTAGGGAGGGAAGGAAAGAAAGAGAAAAAGACAGAAAACTTGAGACTTTTAGTGAGGTTATAAATGTCCTAGTTCCTCACGCTAATTGATTGAAGGCAAGTCAAGGCAAAGAGTGGAAATAAATTATGTTCTAAAAAGTGTGCTAAAATTCAAATTTAGTCTTACTAAAATTAATATATAATCCAATAATGTAAAATTATAAGAAATATCTATTAATGGAAATGTGCCTCATTGATAATAATAAAATTTAAAAAGAAAAATTAAGTAAATATGTAACATCTTAATTAGCTTTTCAAAGTATAGGTAAAAATAAATAAATAAACTGACTTAGCACATTTATTTGCTAAGCATTCTACCTTCAAGAAAAGATAGGAAAAGTTGTCATTTTTCTGGAATTAATCTAAAGTAACATGAAAGAATTAGTTACCAACATGTAAATGATGGGTACTTTTAATTTTAATTCAGCTTTTGATGAATTAAATGTTTTTATGTTTTTACTTATCACCCTGTGTCCTTTTTACTTAACTGAAGTTAATATCAACATTTCAAGGCATTTACTCTTTCATCCTTCACAGTATTTAGTAAGATGTCTTGTTCAGGCAAGGAAAGAAAAAAAAAGGATTTTCAATGTGCTTATTAATTTGCTTGTTCAGAACTAAATGAATAATATTATCTGTTCTTATGTATACCAGATCCTTGAGTAAGCAGTCTTCTACAGAATGCTCTGTAGGTTTTTTGCGGTATTTGTCTTTAAAGACAATCTAAATCTCATTATTTGCAACTAGAACCATCAGTTATGGGGTCTTGGATTTAAGCTTGGAGTTCCTTCATAGGTACAGATCACAGGATATGAACACAGAGTAGGTGCTCAAAGAATGCTGAGAGATCATGCCTCACTTTGGTAGACACTAATATTTTATGTCTTTAATCCATTTCCTAATTTTCAAAGTAATAAAAATTTAAGAGCATCATATGATCCCCTTAGCATTGAAGAATATATTCCACAACCTCCTTTGCAGCAAGTGTGAGCATGTTAGAAGGAATTTTGTGGCAGCTTCAGGCACATATACTAAAAAACAGTTGAGGCTATTCCTGGTCCCTCTCCTTCATTTCTTCATCTATCCACTGATTGTAGTATTTGCCACACTGGATTATGAAGATAAGAAAGTACATAATAAATATGGGTATAGAAAGATTGTGAGTCAGTCCAACCTCAAATGCATACTGGAAATTTTATAGAAAAAGGAAATAAATGTTTATCTTGTTTGGCATCTTTTATTCAATTTTTAAAAGTTTTTTGTTATTTTGAGTCAAACTAAATACTAACTACTACTCCATTTTTAGTAGCATTATATATCTTCCCCTGAAAGGAAATCAGCAATAATTTGGGGACCTTATATTTGCTATTTTCATTAACCATTTGTTTCCTGTACTAAAAAAAAATCCTGTAAATTATTTTCACTATCAAATCTACCTAATATCTCCCCTACTGTCCAAAACTCATGTCTAAAACATTTTATTCAAGTCTGTTGACACAGCTCCCTATACAGTCAGGGTCCACATTTGAATTGCATTGCCTAGTTATATCCAGGTTTTCCTTTTTAACTTTGTGCATCTATCTTGAAATATTTTGAAAAGTGCTCACCATCAACAGTATTTTCTATTAGAAGCATAACAGAACAATAACAGATAACATTCACAAATACTTTCCACATTGATGTCCTTGAATTAATGTTATCTTATTTAATCTCCACAATAACTCAATAAGGGAAGCAGCATTTTTATACTGACGATGAAACAGACTTAAAAAAACATTAAGTGACTTGCCAAAGATCATATACTTATTCGAATTCAGCAGCACAATAATATATTAATTAAATAACAGTTTATCTTTCCAAAAATTTTTATTCAACAGAAAATGGTTCCTAGTACCATTTACATTTTATGGGATCTGATTTTAAGCCAAGACAGTGGCAACAGAATTAGACATGAGAAAGTTTCTTGACCCATGTGTGATTTATAGGGTGACTAAGCTCCTAAGTTTTATGATGATAAAAACAGGTTTGGTAAGTATAAGGGAGTAAATGATGAATTGTGAAACCCATAAAAATAGTCCTCTGCAGGTGAAATTGATTATTATTCAACGAGCTAGAACATGACACATTTTTTAGATCTATATGTTGAGGCCTGATCATGTAATACTCCAATATTAAAGAATCAATCTATGCTATAGTTAGATTCTTCAGATACTTTCATTAATATTGTCAAGTGATGATTAAATAGATAATACAGTGTGATCTAAAAACACACTGGCTGGTTTGTTCCAATGCTGCTTGTATCTTCACAACAAAAACTGAAATTTGACTTCAGTTGTGATTTATTTGTTAGCAGCAAACAGGACTACAATTATCTGGCATCTTATACTTAAGTAATCAAACTAATTGTTTTTCAGTAATTCATTCTTTTTTTTATTATACTTTATGTTCTAGGGTACATGTGCACAAGGTGCAGGTTTGTTACATATGTATACATGTGCCATGTTGGTGTGCTGCACCCATTAACTCATCATTTACATTAGGTATGTCTCCTAATGTTATCCCTCCCCCCTACCCCCATCCCACAACAGGCCCCGATGTGTGATGTTCTCCTTCCTGCGTCCAAGTCTTCTCATTGTTCAATTCCCACCTATGAGTGAGTACATGCAGTGTTTGGTTTTCTGTTCTTGTGATAGTTTGCTGAGAATGATAGTTTCCAGCTGCATCCATGTCCCTACAAATTACACAAACTCATTCTTTTTTATGGCTGCATAGTATTCCATGGTGTATATGTGCCACATTTTCTTAATCTAGTCTGTCACTAGATTTTTTATTATACTTTATGTTCTAGGGTACATGTGCACAAGGTGCAGGTTTGTTACATATGTATACATGTAACTGATGTATGTAACATGTATGTTTTCAGTTTTTGTTGTGAAGATACAAGCAGCATTGGAACAAACCAGCCAGTGTGTTTTTAGATCACACTGTATTATCTATTTAATCATCACTTGACAATATTAATGAAAGTATCTAAAGAATCTAACTATAGCATAGATTGATTCTTTAATATTGGATTCTTTAATATGTAACAACATATGATACATGTAACATGTTACATATGATACATGTAGCTGTCACTGATGGACATTTGGGTTGGTTCCAAGTCTTTGCTATTGTGAATAGTGCCTCAATAAACATACGTGTGCATGTGTCTTTATAGTAGCATGATTTATAATCCTTTAGGTATATACCCAGTAATGGGGTGACTGGGACAAATGGTATTTCTAGTTCTAGATCCTTGAGGAATTGCCACACTGTCTTCCACAATTCATTCTTTAAGTATTGCCAGATTCATCACTTCTTTCTTACACTGACATGCATGATATGAACAGCTAACTTTTGGGTAGAGAGATTAAGGAAGGTTTTGAAAGGACTGAAATTAATGTCATTTCAGGGTGTGGAGGGTAACTCTTTAAGAAAAACTATGTGTAACTAAAACTGTAATATGAGTTGCAGGGACTTGAATGGAGTCTGTTAAGTGAGGGTCCCTGAATCTTGTTCTTCACCAGTTTCTGCACATTCACTTTCTTAGAACAGCATACATGTACACATTTATATATGTATATCCCATGATATTGTTTGGATGTATTGAATGCAATTTAAAAACAAGTTGAGACATAAAGTTTATTTTAAACTTAAAATACGTTCAGTAAGTAGATACTACTTAATGTAGTAATGACCCAAATTTGTTAAGAAACACAAACCTCTAATAGGAAAAAAATACTTTTAAAATATATTTTTTAAGCTGACCTCCTCCCTTGCAAGGAAATAAGGAAGGCAGGAAGGGAAGGAGAGAAGGGAAGGGTGAATAAGAGGAAGACAAATTATCAGTTGCGATGAAAATAAATGTGAAATATATATATATATATATATATATATATATATTTGTCAGTGTATTTTCACCCTGACTTCTAGAAATATTTTAACGTTATACATGATGTAAATTAAGAATACAATTATGTCATACCAAGCTCATCAACATTGGTAGTATTCCTTTGAACACACACAGATGCAAGCACACACACACATACACACACACACATGCACACACATACATATACACACACTCCTTGATAGTCAAAAAGTAAAAAGTGGTTTATTTAATTTTTTTTTAAAGACGGATTCTTGCTCTGTCACCAGGCTAGAGTACAGTGACACGATCTTGACTCACTGCAACCACTAACTCTCTGGTTCAAGCCATTCTCCTGCCTCAGCCTCCCAAGTAGCTGGGATTACAGGTATGGGACACCATGTCCAGCTAATTTTTGTGTTTTTAGTTAAGATGAGGTTTTACCACATTGGCCAGGATGGTCTCAATCTCCTGACCTTGTGATCTCCCCACCTTGGTCTCCCAAGTGCTAGGATTGCAGGTGTGAGCCACACTGCTTTTGTTAAATCACTCTTTATTAAATTTGAAAATATCATATAGATTTGTTGGTTGTCTCATCTATAAGCTATACTTTCATTATTCTTTCTCAGTGTTCTAAAATGTAATAGATTTTAAAAGATTATTTGTTAAAATACGTATCTTGATATTGTTTGACAGATGAAGTCATAAACGTTGAATTTATTTATTTTTATATTATTGACCCCTTTTATTTACAATATTTTATGGAACAACATATCCATATCTTTCAGCATTTCTACTATAATTTGTGAACTGGATATAATGGTTAAAGAAACATTCAACATCCTAATATGTGAATATTACTTATGTTTTATTTAATAATTTTATAACCTATTGTTGTATATTTGGCAAATATAGACTTTATCAGTGATTGGATTAGAGTTATAGTTTTCTTTTTTCAAGCATTTTTTTAGTTAACAAAATTCAATCATGTTATGTTCAGATAGACACTACATATACATATACGTTTCCGCTTCTAATAATTATTCCATTGATTAGATCTCTTTCTAATTCCTATTAGCATTACATTATTAATTTTAACATCATACACAAAACGACTACACACATACATTATTTTTTTCCAAAAAACTGTGGCCGTTTTAGTTATATATTTTTCAAATTCTCTTTTTAATAGAGAATTGGAAATTTGACATTAGAAAGCTTAAATTTCTATTTGATTAAATGAAATTAATAGAATGAGTTCAGAAAGAATATCATTTTGTCCATATAAACTATAAATTAACTCAGTTGTGATATAATATACTGTGTTTTGCATGTAATCAAACGCTCTATTAAAAGGATTACTTTCAAGAGGTGCTATGTCTCCACACAAGAGGGTATCTATGACAATGTGAATAACAGATACTTTGAAAGGAATGTTAAATCTGAGATTCAAGTCTGTCACCTGCCTAACAAAGTATCCATTCTTACCTTTGGGATCAGATAAGAGTCATTGTGCTCAGCGAAGCATGAATTTCAAGTAATCTGTTTTAATTTCCTGAAATTCACACCTTTATGTGTGCTCCCTGATACTTGGGTAGCAAGGGCAATTCCACTAAATCCTGGAGTGTCAATTCTCACAAATTCACAACTCCAGTGAGCCTTAGAATAAACAGATCAAGTTCTAGTAAGAATCCAGTTGAGATGTTTATTAAAATTGCATTAAATTAAAAGAATGAGTCTGGAAGAAATATTTATAGCAAGATATTTCTTTCCATTTCCTTGGATCTGCCTTCACCTTCTTCATTGAAGAGAGGTTATGTTGCCAATGCAAGTCTATCCTAACATTTCTTATCAAATTTTAAAAATAATTAATAATCTTGCTATACAACAATACTTTTTTTATGATGTTTCCTATATATGAGAGCTTGTGATTTAGATATACATATATTATGCTTACAAATATGTACACTCATAAATTTTAGAATTTGCATATATAAATACATGCATTTGCATATATTTATTTATATATGTGAAACAAAACTTTATTTTAACTCTAATATTTTTTCAGCCTTATAAATATTATACAAAATTAATGCAACTTTTTGATCACCTATGCAATTTTCTACTTCAGATTTTTTTTTTTTTTTTCTTTTCTTACTTGGTTTGCACTTCCAGAGTAACAGCAAAATACATTTGTAGCTCTTGGGAAAATGGGAAATCTATGTGTTGGGAGAGATGATCTGCCACAAACCCAGAGCATCCTTGACAATATGTGTGCCAAGATTGCAAGGCTTGACCACTTTTTTAAACTGGACCATATTTCATTATTATATTTGGGTTAAACAACTTTGAGAGATGAGATAATATCACCTCTCGGAACCAAAAGCAGGCTTCCTATTGCTTAGTCTGAAAGTGGTAGATTTCCCAGGTCTGTGTCCCTCAGCTGTGATGTAAACCCACAGAATGTGCAATATCGATCTAGCCCCTATATTGTTTCTTTGGGACTTGGCCGAAAAGGGAATTGAGGTACATGCCAATGCCTATGTTACTTGAAATGCTGTCTTTTAAATCTAATCCGGAAGTCTCACATATTCTGTTTACAGGAATATTAAAACAGGAATAGGTTAATGATATGGTTTGACCATGTCTCCACGTAAAATATCATCTTGAATTGTAATCCCCACATTCCCCACGTGTCAAGGGTGGGACCAGGTGGAGCTAATTGGATCATGGGGACAGCTTCCTCCATGCTGCTCTCCTGATAATGTGTGAGTCTCATGAAATCTGATGGTGTTATAAGTGTCTGGCATTTCCCCTACTTGCACTCAATCCATCCTACTGCCCTGTGAAGAAGGTGCCTGCTTCTCCTTTGCCTTTTACCATGATTGTAAGTTTCCTGAGGCCTCCCAAAACATGTGGAACAGTAAGTCAATTAAACCTCCTTCGTTTATAAATCACCCAGTCTTGGGTATTTCTTAATAGCAGCATGAGAATGAACTAATACAGTAAGTTGGTACCAAGGTAGTGGGGCACTGCTATAAGGATACCCCAAAATGTGGAAGTGACTTTGAAACTGGGTCACGGGCAGAGGTTGGAACAGTTTGGAGAGCTTGGAAGAAGGCAGAAAAATGTGGGAAAGTTTGGAACTTACTGGAGACTTGTTGGATGGTTTTGACCAAAATGCTGATAGTGATATAAACAATTACATCCAGGCAAAGGTGGTCTCAAATGGAGATGAAGAACTTGTTGGGAATTGGAGCAAAGGTCACTCTTGCTATGCTTTAGCAAAGAGACTGATAGCATTTTGTCTCTGCCCTAGGGAGCTGTGGAACTTTGAACTTGAGAGAGATGATTTAGGGTTTCTGGTGGAAGTGGCAAAGCGTTCAAAAAAAAGCAGAACATAAAAGTTTGGAAAATTTGCAGCCTGATGATGTCATAGAAAAGAAAAGCCCATTTTCTGGGGAGAAATTTAAGCTGACTGTACAAATTTGCATAAGTAACAAGCAGGCAAATGTTAATCACTAAGACAACAGGAAAAATGTCTTCAGGCCATGTCAAAGATCTATATGGCAGCCCCTCCCATTACATGTCTGGAGGCCTAGGAGGGAAAAATAGTTTTTTGGGCCAGGCCCAGGCCCCCCTGCTCTGTGCAGCCTCACGACAATGGTGTTCTGTGCCCCAGCTGCCTCAACTCCCGCAGCAGCTAAAAGGGGCCAAGGTACAACTTGGGTCATCGCTTCAGAGGGTGAAAGCCCCAAGCCTTGGTGGCTTGTACATGGTGTTCAGCTTGTGGGTGCACAGGAGTCAAAAATTGAGGTTGAGGAACCTCTGTCTAGATTTCAGAGAATGTATAGAAACACCTGTATGTCTAGGTAGAAGTTTGCTGCAGGGGCAAAGCCCTCATGCAGAACTTCTGCTAGGGCAGAGCAAAAAGGAAATGTGGAGTTAGAGTATCCTCACAGAGTCCCTACTGGGGCATTGCCTTAGTGAAGCTGTGAGACGAGGGCCATCCTCCAGACCCCAGAATGACAGATCCATCAACAGCTTGCACTGTGCACTGGAAAAGCCACAGAGAGTCAACACTAGCCTGTGAAAGCAGTCATGAGGGGGGCTGTACCCCGCAAAGCCACAGGGATGGAGTTGCTCAAGGCTGTGGGAGCCCAACTCTTGCATAACTATGACCTGTATGTGAGACATGGAGTCAAAGGATATCATTTTGTAACTTTAAAGTTTAATGACTGCCCTATTGGATTTTGGATTTGCATGGGTCCTGTAGCCCCTTTCTTTTGGCCAATTTCTCCCATTTGGAACAGGTACATTTACCCAATACCTGTACTCCCATTGTATCTAGGAAGTAACTAACTTGCTTTTGATTTTACCGGCTCATAGGCAAAAGGGACTTGTCTTCTTTCAGATGAGACTTTGAACTTAGAATTTTGGGTTAATGCTGGAATGAGCTGAGACTTTGGGGCACTGTTGGAAAGGCATGATTGTGTTTTAAATGTGAGGACATGAGATTTGGGAGATGCCAGGGATAATAATATGGTTTGGCTGTGTCCCCAACCAGAATCTCATCTTGAACTGTATTCCCCAAGACACTGACATCTTGGCCGAGAGTACTGCTCAATAGGTCCCTCTAGAGTGCCCCTCTCAAACCAAAGTGAAGGATGTAATGAGGCTCAAACAATTGTATGGAAGTGTACTGTTCCATTTGAAGCTGACCTTTTGTGACAAAAGGTTCTGAATGTCAATAGGAAATGATAGAGAATAAAAGCAAACTTTTAGCGTCTGTAATGGGACACATTGATTTTGTGTCTATTGAAAGAGAGCAAGAACCTTGACACATAGGGAGGAAACATCTTAGAGCAGGAGGTGTGGAGATAGAGGTACTATTAATGTTTCTTTATCTGCTGGATCTAGCACCACAGTCTAGCAAAAAAAATTATATGGTTTCCATAAATAAAGCAGCAGCTGCAGCTGACAATCTGATTTTCTGTGGGGGTTGTTATCTCAGTTCATACCTGTTCCAGTATTTGGTGTTCCCTTGTTTGTGACTATATCCCTCCTGTATTGAATGCCAGCTTTTAAAATCTGTTTCATCTTCACATTGTCTTCCTTTCTGTGTTTGCTTCAAGTCTCTTTCTGCCTCCCTAGAATGATACATATGATGGCACTTTGAGGCCGACCCTGCTTAGAACAGGAGCACAAAAGCCTAGATACATGGAACTCCATCCTATTTTGCAATTCAACAGCATATCGAGGTTCCAAACAATATTGGGGCCAAGCAGTATTACAAGAGAATATCAGTTTACCAAATTCTAATTTTCCATGACAAACACAAATGGTTACCAAAAACACAATCCAACTGCTGCCACAACAAACAAGCCCCAAGAGTGTCCAAACTAAAACAGTCAGGGTGTTTCCTCTCTTCATTGGTTGGGCTTGATCAACCTGCGAACAAAAATTCCTTCAGCACTTCTCACATTGAGAGAAGCCAATCCCATTGTCTGGTACTCACAGAAGACATCCACTTGCCCAGACACACAAAAAATGTCCCAAGGAAGGTCCATACTGAAGCAGTCAGGATGCTTTCTTTTTTCAGTCATTTTGGTTTTTTCAACATGCAAATGGAAATTTATTTTAAAATTTCCCAAATTGAGAGGAGTAGATCCTGCTGTCTGGGCCCACAAAGGACACTCACCTACCCGGATGTAGATATCAAATCTCAAAGGCATTTATATTTAGGCAATCAGGAACGTGGTTGGGACCTATTGTGGCAGGGCCAGAGAGAGATGGAAAATCACCTCCAGGCAAAATTGGGTGGGCAACTGCTTAGGAGGGATCCTGAGACTCCTGACCCATGACAGTCAAGTCACAAGCAACTTGTTCCTGGCCAGGGAATTAAAATCTGTTACAAAAACACCAGGGGTTCAGTCTAGAACTTACCGCTTATTGCACAGAAAGTCAATCACTGAGACAATAAGCGCTGCCAAGGAGGAAGGCTTTAATTGAGTGTTGTAGTTGGGGAAACTGGAGCTCAGTCTCAAATCCATCTCCCTGACTAAAACTAGAAATTTATATAGGAGGGAAGAAATGTAACGATGTATAAAGAAAACAGGAACTAGAGAGGGGTAAAGAGCAACGGTGATGATTTGGGTGGTTAGCATCTGATGTGGTGATCTGGTAATTTTCAGTTATTTGATACTTTTTTTGAGAGGTCTGAAGGTCATTCCCTGAGGGAGGAACTCAGATAAAACAAATATAAGTTTTAAGCTTTAAGACCAGAAGTGTATTCTATGTTAAAAATAATAAAAAACTGTCTATGGGACTATTAACTAGGTTTCACAGGGATTACGACCAAATAATTTGGGGGTTCATTATTCAGGCTACTACAGCTAATGACTCTTTTGCAGATTTTTATTGGTGGCGTAATAGCCAATCAGAGAGTTTTTTATCAAGAAGTAAGACAAATGTTCAATTAAAGTTTAAATGAAGATTACTAATTAGCCATTTCTTAATTTTCATGTTCTATAAAGAACAAGCAAAAACAGGGTTACTCTGTGGTCTGGGTTGATAGGATTAATTATTGTTGGTACACCTTGACCAATGTGCTTTATCATATACATTTGTGGATATATATACACACACACATACATATTTACATATACCCATATTTGTGTGTGTATATATACACATTTGTACATATACATACATATACACATTTGGATGTATGTATACCAATTTAAAGCCCCTGGTTCAAGAGGATCTATAGTGGATAAGGACTAACATAATCTCAGCTATTCTGCTGTACTCAGCTAAATATTGATCACAGCTAACTTTGTCCTTGTTTCTAACGATTTCTGAATCCATAATGTTGACTTTGCCAAAACCAAATGAAATATAGTTGATCAATATAGTGCTGTGCTAGGGGGATTAATGTGGTACCGTGCAAGGGTCCAAGACAGAGCAGGTAACAACCAGCCCAAGCTGGTCAACAATTTTTATAGATATGTTTAGAATATATACAAATTATAGTATATGTATCAGGTTTCTTCTGGTTTCTGTTAATGATCCAGGTTCTCCTGCCTGATTCTGGCTATGTAATTAAATGTACATTTTAAAAAATTTATTTCTAATTTCACTGAATACTTGCTGTTCAAGCTCTGACTTCAGGTTGCTTTCTGCACTGGGTCACTGCATTCCATCCTCTCCTGCTCAGGACAAACATGTTTTTTTCTTATGTCTGACAAAATAAAGCAATAAACAATGAAAAAATGTCTTTTTACCATACTTTTTCTTCAAACTTTTGCCATCTTATTTGGTCCTCTTCACAATGAAACTCATGGATAGAAGTACCTATAGGCATTGCTTCTAATTTTCCTCTTATCACTTTTGAATCTACTCCAATCGGATTTCAAAATGTCCCTTCCCCATACCCTTTGGCTCTCTGGCCTCATCCCTTTCCCTCTGTCCTTCAGCCTCACTAACAACTTTGTTATTCCTGGTACACAATAAGCATGATTTACCTCAGGACATTTGCTAGCACTTCTGCCTAACTTGTTTTTTTATACATAAACTGCTCTGTCATTTTGTAAGTCCTTGCTCAAATATTAACTTCTTATTGAGGCGTACCACAAGTAATTTAGCGGATCAATGTTTTTCATCCTTTTCAATAAGCTGGTTTGCTTAATATTCTGTCCGTTTTTAAATAGGTGTATTTAGATCACCTACTCTGATTGTGATTTTGTCAATTTCTTTAACGCTGACAGATTTTGTTTTTTTACTGTATTTTTTCATGTTATATTGTTCCATTAATAGATTTCTATGGCTATTATTATCTTCTACGTGGCATCTTCATTTGTTATTCGGTGTCTCAAATTTACCTATTATAATGGATTTTGCTAAATTGTGTGTGAGTGTGTGTATGTGTGTTTCTTTTAGCTATAATTTGCCCGGTCTATTTTTATGATCCCTTTTTTTTTCACCAGTCCACATGTGTATGTTTATGTGTGTGTTCTGTTGTACTGCTTATAAGCAGTATATCAGAGGATCTTTAGAATTTTTTTACTCTAATCAGGACTTACAATTAATTAATTTACATTTAGTGTGAACATTATATATATATATATATATATATATATATATATATATATATAACAAATTATTTATTTTTTATTCCCTTTTTGTCAATTTTTTAATCTTCCCTTTTATCCCCTTATCTGCCTTTTTCTTTATGCTTCATCGATGATTTCTAAATATTCCCCTCAGGTTTACATTTCTTATTAAATTTACAGTCTTTTATTGTACTTAGTGAACATCTCCTAGTGTCATCATTTGACCACATGCCAATACGTGTTTTTATTATAAAATGTATACCTACCTTACACATTCATTAAGACACTAAATATACAAATTTACACATGGTTATAGAGAGTAGAATAATAAACATTGAAGACTCAGAAGGGTGGGAGGGTAAGGGGGGGTGAAGGATGAGAAATTATTTAATGGGTACAGTGTACACTCTTTGGGTGATGACTACACTAAAAGCTCAGTCTTCACTACTATGCATTATATCCATGTAACAAAACTGTACTTCTTTCCCCTATATCTATAAAAATAAATAAAGAAAAAATGCATACATGCCAATTTAAAGCAATTGCTTGTTCTTTACCTATTTGGAGTTTATTAATATACAATTTAATGTTACTTCATGTGTTGTGTTTAATTTTATCCAGAATTGTTTCATCTTTTAATTGTGAATTTTGCTGACTATCTTTATCAGGGTTATATGTCACTTTGCAATGTAGTTCTACAGGTTCATTTGGTGTATCCTCCTTAAACCAAAAATAAAATTCTGAGTCCCTCAACAAATTGAACAGATGCCCTTTTGGCCAAGGGAATTTAAAAGTAAACCTGAAAAACTAGTTCAGGCCACGATGGGAAGTGGGAATGGGGTTCAGACAGACCTTATCATGCCCTTTGGAATTCAGGTACAGCTGAGCAGCATTCCCATTAAAACAGAGATCTTAACACTGACCAAAACAATTATTTGTAGCTATAAGATGTATCACAAGATAACAAATAGCAGACTTTGATAAAAATGGAAATATTTTACCCTGAAGTATATTTATTCGATGTATTCCAAAAGGGTCCTGCAAAGTTGTCTCCTGGTGGGAGGATATCTACATTTGGTAGAGAATCCCCTTCCCTTTCCAGGACTTTTCCTGATCCAGGAGAGATTAGCTATGGGTCTGGCACCTTTTTAAGTCTAAGAAATATTTACCATCTATTGTCTCTCAAGCATGCTACCCAGAGACTTCATCTGTGTAATAAGAACCTTGGTCTCTACAACCCCTTATATTACACCCTACATTCCTTTCTATTGATCCTAGGTCTTTAGGTAATAACTAACTCATTCAACCATTGCCAATTCAAAAAATCTTTGAATCCACCTTTACCAAGCAAACCAATGTACACCTTATGCACTCCTTACATATATTTACATGTACATGTCAGACATTACATATCTGTTTGTAACTCCTGTCTCCCCAAAATGTTGAAAATCAAGCTGTAGCGCAATCATCTTGGGCACATGTTCTCAGGACCTCTTTAGGCTGTGTCATGGGCACATCCTTAACCATGGCAAAATCAACTCCTCAATTAATTGAGATTTGTCCCAGATACATTTTGGCTTACATCTCTCACACCCTCTTTTCTCAGTCACCCTCTTCAGCTCCTGCATATATTATGATCCTACTTTCTTGTGGGTCTCTCCCTTCTAAACCTAGGCTCATTTAAGTTGGTTAGGGCCACTGCCACATTAAGATATTGGATATATTTCATAGTGAGTACACAGATAGTGGGTAACACAGCTTACTATGTGTTGTACCCATGCCTTTAGGTCTTATTTGCATGAGGCATGACCTCTAGTAGTCATTTACTGTAATGACTCATTTCACTCATTTACTATAATGACCCATTTAATGAGAATATAGTAGTGAGACTAAATCTTGCACTTGAATTTGCATTTGGGGTATTTGTGCTACACATTTCTTATATATGAGCAAACTCTTAGCCATCTCTACCTACTGCCACACACAGATGACTCCAATATGTAATGTGACATTACATTTCTTGTCCATGAAGATTTGCTTTTGTGCTTGAGTTTCTTTTTTCTTTTATTTGTTTACAAAATACAATTTTTCATTCCAATTCCTTAATGCACTAATATAAAATAAATCCCATTTTGAAGGAGTTCAAATAAGTTTCTAAATTTTGTGTCACCTTATTTAATTTTAATTTATTACAGTGTGTATAACAGAAGAGTGCATGTTCTGTGTTCAAATTAGAAAATATTCCCAATCAACTGTGGTATCTACATCTTTCTGCTTCGCAATGCATAAAATAAGAAGATTAGTAAGACATGACACTGCTATTCTGAGAAACCACAATCCAATATTTGGAATTAAATAAAAACGAATTACTATAATGCAAGGGAGAGCCATATAATAGTCACAAACAAAATTTAATAGATAAGATTGTAATAGATTAGGGTGTTGGTTGGAATATCAGTAAGAATGTTTTTGGAAGGGATAATAATTCACACAGGAAAATAGAGTAACACATTTCATAAAAATGAAACAACATGCATAAAAGCAAAAGATTGGACAGGCATTCTGTTTGCATTGGCAGTAGTCAAGCCATATAAATTATAGGAGTATCAGAAGAAGAAGCTTAATGTTAGCTTGAAGACTTGAGCGCTAGACTGAGAAATTGATTCTCAAAATTGTTGATAACTGGTATTGTCTGATAGGATATGAGATAATGAGAATAATTGTAATGAGAATAAAACGTCATTTAATCTGGTAGTGTAAGATGTAGGAAGACACTAAAATCACTAGAATTTTAAGTTTGTAAGGCTGGAAAATGTCCACTGACATTTAAAAACAATAATATTCAGGTTTTGGAAATATGTAATTTGTTGTTTGGGAGTTTTTCCCCAAACTTTGTTAAACATTACTGTATGAAAATAAAACTTAACTAAGTATTTTACATAAATTTTCTTATTTACTGTTTACAATAACCCTACTAATTCTACTACTGCCCACAAAGTAAACACAAGTGAGGTTTAGAAATTTTATATGTCTACTAATGACAGAACGGTGACTAGAAGTGCTCAGAGTACAAAATCCTCACACTTAAATGCTTTTTCCAGTGGCCCCCTAGAGTATTTGGGGATACAAAAGGTTATGGTTACATTCTTTTGTTTGTTCATTTTATTTTTTTTTAACATATAGTCCTTCATTTTGGGATTGTAACAATCCCTGTCTTTGAAACTATATTAAATTTAATGATGAATTTGAAGTCTGAATAACGGGTTCTCAGTGGAAAAATATCTAGTAATGATTATGAGTCAAAACTATTCTTGAAAATTATTAACATATATAAGTATAATTACAATATATAGTATATATAGATATAAGTATTAGTATTATTAGTATTAAAATAGAATAATAATGAAATGATAATAACAACCACATTTCTATAATTGAGATAACCCATATTCCATAGTATCCCAGGTTAATTTGTAAATTTAGAATGAAATAATAAATGAATTGAAAGTTATTGTGCTAGTAAGCAATGTTAAATTTGTTGAGGTAATGTTCAATTTAGTGATTCTAACTGGCATTTACTTTCTTTAGAATTTTCTTCTTTTCTGATGTATAGATTATAAAATGAAATGATGTTTAAAAGGTAATCAAAGCCTGCGTTCTTAATGTAACGTGTTTTTATATGTGATTAGATTCGTTCTATTTTATTTTATATCATATACATTCACTATGCATACTTTGATTCTAGGTTTGATGAGTATCATAATATAGATTATATTTTATGAAATAGCTTATTCTTCTAATATTTTTTATATTTAAGTAATATGATATTTTAATCTAAATAAAATGATTTCACATCATATTGATTTTAATTATGAGAATTTTTATGCATGGCCAAATAGCTGTCACACTATCAGTATACAAACATATACATTGAATTAATGGGCTTAAATAATAAATGCAGGTTTAAATATGTACAAAAGGTCACTTTATAAAAACATTAATTTACTATTATTATATACTCTATTTTTATATTTATCATTTTAAACAAATTCAAAGCAGAGTCAATTTTCTATGACTATCCCACCACTGAGCTGTAGAGGTAGTTTATGTATATCTCTCTATTCATTGACAGAAATTATGTTTTCTGATAAAATGTATACGTTCTTTGAATGTTTTAAACTACTTACATTTACATTTTGAAAAAAAATACATATTAAAACCTTCGTATCTCTGGCATCCTATGGTGTATCCATGTATCTTACAGGGGATCAATATTTCTTGACCTGATGAATACTGTTTAGAGAATGATATTTATCACTTTGCTTAATCAAGTTCACCCACAATTGTACCATTTTCATAGAACTTATATTTAATAATTAATCTTGCCAAAAAAGATTTGCTATGAATCTATATGTGTTAGAAATTTGAGTAGACAATGTGCAAAACAAATAGATTGAGGTTTTAATGGAATATAATACATTAATTGAATATTTGGAACATTTAGAGAACTTTGTGTACAAATTACCAATGTGCTTTTAAAATTATTTTGTTTAATTTTCATTCTCTTTTGAGAGTCTATTATAGCTACTACTTCAGTTCAAAATTTGCACAAATTAGCTTTTATTATGAGAAAAATAATTTAGGAGATTAATCAAATGTTCTCTTTTTTCTAATACAGATTACATGTGGTCAGAAGAAAAAAATTGGGGAAGTCTAGCACAAATTTTCACTTTCTAAATTAGATACATCACTGAAAATGTCTGATTTTATTGATTCAACAAACATTTAGAAATGTAAATATAGGAAAGTATACTTTGTCATTAAGAAGGTCTGCAAATTAATGTGGCAAAAAATGCTCATAATGATAATATAAGTTTATCAGTGCAATTATAGATGTATCTCAAAGTGCTGTAGGAACACAAAGGACTGAATTGACTAACTTTGTTTGGGTGGAACACGGAGAAAGACAACGCAGAAAAATTTCATGGAGATGGTAGAACTTATGGAGCCTAGAGAGTTTATCCAAGGTTAAGGGTGTTAGATAAATTTCTGTGGGTCCTGAAATATAATATGTTTAGACACCAAATTAGTCCACTCTTATAATTTCTTAATTTTTATTGAAGGCAGTTAGGAGCAAAGGTCAGCAAAACATTGCATTTAAACCATTATCACAGTGTTAGTATTGAAAGAAAAATAAAATAACATATAAACAATATGGAAGCTATGCACAATAAACAATAACTATTATCAGTCACTCGTTAATTTACTCAATAGTCATATATTGAATGCCACTGTGTTCTTGGCAGCATTCTTGGTGTTGCAAATATGGTTTCTGGAACAGGCAACATTTTCTGCACTGGGAAAACTTATTTTTATGGATGAGGAGAAAAAAAATAAGAAATTATAATAAATTACACCAGAAGTACCCCAGAAAAACAGTTATGGAAGACAAGAAGTGGAGGGGGCTTTTATTTTTAAACAGGGTGGTCAGAGAAGTTCTCATTAAAAAGTAGCATTTGAGGAAAGAACTAAAGAAGGTGATAGGTAAATGCAGATACTTGGGAGTTGAACATTCCATTCCAGGCAGAAGTAAAAGCAGTGAACACCTATAATACTCAGGAGTGATTGGCATATAAAAGTAACAGCAAGGATGTCAGCATGTGTCTGCAGCAGAATGAATGATGAGGATAACTATGAAATAAAGTTAGAAAGATAATGGTATGAAGAAGCAGATGGTACGGAATTTCGGGGGTCATTTTAAGAGCCTGGTGTCTTATGTGGATGATTTTGGTAAGCTGCCGCAGCATTTTGACTAGAAGAAAAATGATATGATTTTTATTTTACATGAATTATCCTGGCTGCCACACTAAAAGTAGAATGTAGGTGCACTTTGAGGGAGTGGGCTAAAGTTGGAACTAAGATTGGAAACAGTAAGAAGAGAAGATATTTCAACGAGAATGAAGGTGGCTTAGGCCAGTGTTACCAGTGGAGGTAATGAGAAGTTGTCAGAATCTGGATCTTTTGAAAGTAAAGTCTATTGAGAAAGAAAGACAGAAAATGATTTAAGTGTTTTAAATTGGGGAGAAAAATTGAATTGCCATTAATTGAAATTGGGAAAATTGTGAATATGTAGAATTTAAGGAGAGGATGAGGATTTCAGCTTTGAACAGATTAGATATGAGTTTTATAACAGAAAGCAAACATTAAAAATAAGAGGCTTATATTTGTTTGAGTTCTTTGTAGATTCTGGATATTAGCCCTTTGTCAGATGAGTAGATTGCAAAAATTTTCTCCCATTCTGTAGGTTGCCTGTTCACTCTGATGGTAGTTTCTTTTGCTGTGCAAAAGCTCTTTAGTTTAATTAGATCCCATTTGTCAATTTTTGCTTTTGCTGCCGTTGCTTTTGGTGTTTTAGACATGAAGTCCTTGCCCATGCCTATGTCCTGAATGGTACTACCTAGATTTTCTTCTAGGGTTTTTATGGTATTAGGTCTAACATTTAAGTCTCTAATCCATCTTGAATTAATCTTCGTATAAGGGGTAAGGAAAGGATCCAGTTTCAGCTTTCTACTTATGGCTAGCCAATTTTCCCAGCACCATTTAAATATACGAGAAAAAAACAAACAACCCCATCAAAAAGTGGGGAAAGGATATGAACAGACATTTCTCAAAAGAAGATATTCATACAGCCAACAGACACATGAAAAAATGCTCATCGTCACTCGCCATCAGAGAAATGCAAATCAAAACCACAATGAGATACCATCTCACACCAGTTAGAATGGCAATCATTAAAAAGTCAGGAAACAACAGGTGTTGGAGAGGATGTGGAGAAATAGGAACACTTTTACACTGTTGGTGGGATTGTAAACTAGTTCAACCATTATGGAAAACAGTATGGCAATTCCTCAAGGATCTAGAACTAGATGTACCATATGACCCAGCCATCCCACTACTGGGTATATACCCAAAGGATTATAAATTAGTCTACTACAAAGACACATGCACACGTATGTTTATTGCGGCACTATTCACAATAGCAAAGACTTGGAATCAACCCAAATGTCCATCTGTGACAGACTGGATTAAGAAAATGTGGCACATATACACCATGGAGTACTATGCAGCCATAAAAAAGGATGAGTTTGCGTCCTTTGTAGGGACATGGATGCAGCTGGAAACCATCATTCTTAGCAAACTATCACAAGAACAGAAAACCAAACACCGCATGTTCTCACTCATAGGTGGGAACTGAACAATGAGATCACTTGGACTCGGGAAGGGGAACATCACGCACTGGGGCCTATCATGGGGAGGGGGGAGGGGGGAGGAGGGAGGGATTGCATTGGGGAGTTATACATGATATAAATGATGAATTGATGGGTGCTGACGAGTTGATGGGTGCAGCACACCAACATGGCATAAGTGTACATATGTAACAAACCTGCACGTTATGCACATGTACCCTAGAACTTAAAGTATAATAAAAAAAAAAATAAAAAATAAATAAATAAATAAATAAATATGGTTTATCTAAAAAAAAAAAAAAAAATAAGAGGCTTAATTCTTCCTGTTGAAACTAAAAAAAAAAAAAAAAGAAAAAAGGTATCTCACCTCCATTCTCTTGGAGTACTTGCTTCAGAAAACATGCACATTCTCTCTTTCTTTAAAATGTATATTAAACTATTTTAAAAGTTAAATAAGTCTCTTGCCAGCTTCAGGACTCAAGACTGCCTTTCCTAGGGACCCAGGAACCATTTTTTTGAATATAATCACCAAGGAATATAGTGCTCCTGTCTTCTACTATGTGTGACAGTATAGGGGCCTAAATTCGGAGGACTTTTCACTCCAAGTTGCGAAACTACCTCTTACCATAAAGACACAAGCTTTTTTTTTTTTTTTTTTTTTTTTTTCCAGATAAAGTGAATAACCTAACACAGACGCTCAACCCAATTACCAAGTGAAATTAGTTTATGTATGACAAATGGTGCATTTAAGTCCACTTACTTGAGCACTAGTTATTGTTTATCTTGAGAGCACGTATGTAATGGGTTGTATCTTCTTGGCTAGACAAAAGATGTAATTTCTTTCTACTTTTGAGATCTCTTAGTGGATTGCCTGTGGTGCGCATCACATTGTGGCTTAATGATTATTCAATAATAAAACTGTTTTCTTTCTCTTTTTATGATTATGGAAATGCAACAATTGCAGAAAGCAATATGGGTGTTGAGCAGTGCCTGAGTTGAGTAGACTGAAGGTCTGTGGCTATGCAACAGTCAGGTAAAAGGCCCTGGATTATAAAAGTTTCATTTTTAGGTATCTACTCTTTTGGAATATTAACGGAATGGACCACCCTCTTCAAATTCAAATTTTACTTATAAATAAATATGGGTATTGTGGGGTCTAAATCCCATCAGGATCCCCATATGCTTAGAAAATAGGGAATTTCAGAAATGTTGCCTTCAGATCTTCTGCTTAAAGGGTATTATCTTCTCTCTGTTGCATTTGGAATAGATACATGAGAATCTGGTCTTGCAATGACCTAAGAATGGTTTTTTGGATTTGAATAAATTTATATATTTGCCAGGGCCCCGAGACAGGCCTCATCCCAAGCAAACGAATTACTAGTATTTACGTAATGACTATCATTCTAATAAAAATAAATAAATAATTTAGGTAGACAAAATAAAATATTTCAAAAAGAAAGAGAAAATGTGAGAATGAAAGTCATTTTGCTTTTTGGACAATCCTCCTCCTTTTTTCTCAGGTATCCTTGTTCCCTCTACTTTTGCTGTTTACCTGTATCCCTTCTTGCCTTAAACTGACTCAGGGAACAGGAAAGTGATCATTCCCAAAAGTATAGAAAAACTACGAATATTAGAGATGCATGGAGAGACCCATTGAGAAGAGTTGCTAGTGGACGTATTTGAAGCCTTTCCATTAAAGAAAAGCTAAGAGAAGTTGCAGTGGTATACCTAAACAGCATGGGAGTTCCTCACTGATATCCACCCCCAGTATGTTTAGGTTTACTCACAATTCACTGGCTCAGACGGGGGCACAAGTTGAAATCACATTCTAGTCTCAGCAACCAGAATTATGTCTTAGCTCTCTTGCCAGCTGTCGAAATCCAAAAACATGCATTCTAAGGAATAGGTACTAGCATGGCCAGGACAAACTGTTACTCAAATATTATATTTATCTACTCAGTTTTGGGACAATCTAAAGAAAATAATAAAATAAAATAAAAAATAAAGACTGTTATTTTTGGTTGTTAAGTTACAATTTTACTCAAGAGAATAATTCCTACAGTATCCTACCTATAAAAGGAATACAGAAAGAAGAAAAACTGTATGCCATTATTACAAGAAGCCAGGATGTTGAAAGAGACTATGGAAGATGCAATATTTTCAGGGATAAAATAATTAGAAATTCCTAGAACAAAACTTTTAGCTAGAAAATGGGTCATAATTGACAAATTGAGGGAATGTCACAGGTGGGAACTAGTGAGCCATATGTGTCAATTACTTTTCCTCAGGCTAATCTAGCATTGCTCTTTCAGATAAATACTGATGTTTTGTATTTTGCAATTTTCTCAGAACTTTCTTCCCTTTTGTTTGGTAATAGACCAACACAGATTGGTAGTATTTTGAGTCAGCCTTTGACTTTTTCCTTTTCCTCTGCAGTTCTCACACAGACAGAGCATCTGACTGAAGAACTGGGGTTCTTACATTCTCCTAATTCTTTCACAAATCAGTTAAAAAACACCTGCTGTGAAATTTAAAGTCTGCCATATTCTCTACTCCAGTTGGAATAGTTCTGGAGCTCCTTTGGGAAATGGCAGCTGATTTGATCACTATGCACTTGACTTCTGATAGAAAAGGGGTATTGAAGAAAGTAGCAGTCTGATACTCTTCTGAAAAAGTACCCCAACTGAAACACACTGGTGCATTGCTTTGATGTAGGGAATATTCATACCGACTTAATTAGAGATATATAACAAACAAAAACGGTATACCAGAAAAATAATCTATGGCCATATGTAAAACAATATCTTTTGTTGAGAGCTTAAAGAGAATAAATTGGTCTTAAAAACTTATGAAACCAAATAATAATTTATAAAGACAGCATCTACCTTATAATATCCCCATACTTCTAATAAAAAGACATATTTGATAAAAATAGTTGACCACCATATATATTTGTACATTAGTCATTAATCCCTATGGTTACTAACTCTGTGACTGTTCTGACTTCTCACTTTGATATCTTTGTCTGCAAAATTTTCTTTGTAATTGATTTCTGTTCTGAAATGTTTTTCTTTCCTTGCTTTAGCAGAACAGTCTAAATTATTGTTTGTGTTTGCTTGTGAAGGAGTTTAGGAGCCCAATATTTATGGCAAAGAATTCCTCAAGAGTTTCAAGACTCTCCTACTATATCTCTAGTCGTTTACGAGAGAGAGAGAGAGAGAGAGAGAGAGAGAGAGAGAGAGAGAGAGAGGGTTGTCCCACCAGAATGATCTATACAAATTCAAAATTTAGATGATTTATTGTCAGAAATGAGAGAGGAATTCAAAACAGATACACTGAGACTTTTGGCTTTATTAGAATTCTTTACTTCACAGGAGCATAAAGCCATCCTAAACAAATTGTAATACTGCCCAACCCAAGTAAAATATTTCAGTCATCTGTTGTCAGCTGTATGCCACACAGTGTTACGACCTAGGAGTCAACTCATTTTGCAGAAAAATGAACTACTACTTTAAAAAAAACCTAGACAATTATTGTGACTAGTGAAGAATTGTAGGCAGTAGATTTCACCTTTCGTAGCCTGGCCAAACCTCTAACAAAGCAATTGCAAGAGAGCCTGATCTTTCAGTTTTAGCTCTAGAGTCTGAAAAGGCTTTTGAATGACTAAAGTTAGTTATAACCTCTGTCCTAGCTTTTGAGATTCCAAATATAGAAAACCTCAGTCTGATTTATCTGCTATTCCTAAATATATTGCATATCTGGTAACGTTTACTGATGGGTCGGGTACTCAGGATAAAAGTGGCCCATGTAAGTCTTCCTCCACTGTGCTGACTTATAAAACCTTGAAAGAACATGTTTTGTCTGGAATTAAGTCTACACAAAAAGATGAGTGAATAGCAGTAACTAGAGTTGTAATTCTTGGTTCTGGATTTTATACACACACACATACACACAGATAGTGTCTGTCACACAACAGAACAACATTTTTAATATGACTTTTTTTACTTCAAGGATAACTAAAGTATTTCATGTAAAAGTGACAGCTGAATTGTCGACGGTTTTACAATCGCCTTCTCAGATATCAGTAATGCATTGGAGAGCACACAGAGGACACAAGGATACAGTTTCTAAGGGTAATAAGTTTTTGGGATAGAGCTGCAAAAGCTGCTGTTAAAATATGGTAGAATTTAGAAGTTCCCTATTTAATCTAACAATATACTTTTGTCCATTAAAAAATGCTTCAAAAAATAAAATGAAAAAATTGATTATAAAAGGAGCTTCAATAATTTGACTAGAGGACTGGCCCAGTGACTCACACCTGTGATTCCAGCACTTTGGGAGGCTGAGAGAGGAGGATAGGTTGAGCCCAGCACATCAAGACTGCCTGGGCAACATGACGAAACCCTGCCTCTACTAAAAAATTGAAAGAAATTAGTCAGGTGTGATGGCATGAGCCTGTAGTTCCTGCTAATCAGGAGGCTATGGTAAAAATAAGCAAACAAACAAACAAACAAACAACTGACCAGACTATGGGAATTGCCTAAAAATATTTCCCATACCTTCATCTCTCTTTACTTCACTAGTATTTTATCATCAACAAATCAACTGAATAAAAGAAAGATTTTAAGAGCAATAGACTCTTACTATGCCTACCAAAAAATAATAAAAATTATTCAAGATATATTAAAGAGACATGCTATTTGTCAACAGCATTTTTTTGCAGGCCATTCCCAGGATAAACACAGGAAGTTCTCACTGACCAATGTTACCTGATGATACCTGTATGACAGATGGTTTTTATAGAGCTATAGATCCAATTGTGGATAACACAGAGCTAAACTTGTTTTCATAGAGCCAAATTATCAAATTTTATTGTGTGTGATTTTTAGATGATATAAAGTCTTGCTCTCTTTAAAAGACAGTTTTTTTTTTTTTTTTTTTTTTAGACAGAGTCTTGTTTGGTCACCCAGTCTGGAGTGCAATGGCGCGATCTTGGCTCACTGCAACCTCTGCCTCCTGGGTTCAAGCAATTCTTCTGCCTCAGCCTCCTTGGTAGCTGGGACTACAGGCACGTGCCACCATGCCTGACTAATTTTTTTTTTTTTTTTTTTTTTTTTTTTTTTACTTTTTAGTAGAGACAGAGTTTCACCATGTTGGCCAGGCTGGTCTCGAGCTCCTGACCTCAGGTGATCCGCCCACCTCAACCTACCAAAGTGCTGGGATTATAGGTGTGAGTCACCATCCCCAGCCAAAAGACAGTTTTCAGAAGAAATAAACGTTCTCTTAATAAACATAATTAATACTTTTGAGATACCAGAACACACTGACTAGAGCAGAGGAAGACATTTTATTTCTACCGTTTTATAATAATTTTTCAAAAATTTGCAAATTGCTATAAATTTCAGCCTTCTGGACAATTAAAGTAGTGAATCAAACTTTTAAAAATTGAGTGGCTAGGAAAAAATAATCGTTTCAACAAACGATGCTAGACAACTGGACATCCATTTTAGAAAATGCATCTAGACAAAAGCCTTACACTTTTCACAAAAATTAACAAAGATTATAGACCTAAATGTAAATGTAAAATTATAAAACTCATAGAAGATAACATAGAAGTAAATCTGGAGGAACTTGTGTGTGAAGTGACTTATTAGATATAAGACCAAAGCCATGATCAGTGAAATAAATAACTGAGAAACTGAATTTTGTTAAAATTATTAATAACTATTATAATAAATTTTGATATACAAAAGGTACTGTCGAGAGTATGAGATGACAAGCTACAGACTGGGCAAAAATACTTTTCAAAGACATATCTCATGGAGGATGGCTATCCAAAATATACGTAGAACTCTTAAAAGTCAAAGATAAAAAAATGAGCAACTCTATTAAAAAGTGAGCCAAAGACCTAAACAGACACCTCACCAAAAGAGATATACTAGTGGAAATAAGCATATGAAAAGATGTTGCACATCATATGTCTTTAGAGAACTGCAAATTAAGAGGAAAACGAAACACCACTACATACCTTTTAGAATGGCCCAAATCCATAACATGAACAATACCAAATGCTAGCAAGGATGTGCAGCAACAGGTTCTCTCTTCTTTGCTAGTGGGAATGTAAATGGTACTGTTACTTTGGAAGATAGCTTGATAGTTTTAAAACATATTAACATACTCTTACCATCTGATCCAGTGATCACATGCTCTTGGTATTACTCAGATAAGTCAAAAACATGTCCACACAAAAAACATGTATATGAATGTTTATTGTAGCTTTATTCAGAATTTTCCAAACTTGGAAGCAACCAAGAAGCCCTTCAGTTGGTTTAAGAATAAACTGTGGTACATCCAGATTATCAAATATTATTCAGCACTAAAAATAAATGAGCTAACGAGATGTGAAGACATGGAAAAAATTTAAATGCATATTACTAAATGAATGAAATTGATCTGTAAAAGCATTATACTATGTGATTCCAACAATATGACATTCTGGAAAAGTCAAAACTATGAATCAAGAATATCAGTGGTTCACTGGGGTAAGCAGGAGGGATGAGTAAATACATGGAGCAAAAGGAATTTTTAGGGCAATAACACTATTTTGTGTGATACTGCAGTGAAGAATTTCTATTCATATGTTATTATACATTTGTCAAAATTCATAGAATGTACAACACCAAGAGCAAACTCTAATGTAAACTATAGAATTGAGGTGCCGATGATGTATCATTGTAGTTTAGATTGTAACAAATGTGCCACACTGATGTGGGATGTTGACTGAGGAAAGAAGCTGTACATGAAAGGGGTGGGTATATGAAAACTCTGTACTTTCCACTTAATTTTGCTGAACTTAAAAATGCTCTAATAAATAAAATCTACTAAAAATGTCACTGGCTAATATTATATAACACAGTGTTAAGATGGCCTAGAACTTCACCACTAACCTTGTTAAAAAATGGACTGATACCTGCAAACAAACAAAAATCTTTCCTTTTAAGTTTATGTGTGGACAGCCTATGGATTTGAGACTCAGACCATGTACTGTGCCTAGTTTAACTGAATCTATTAATAATCCTGTTAAACACTTAGAATGACTTATTTTTCCCCATAGAAACCCTAAGGTAAGTCATAAGCACATGAGAAGACAAGCTGTAAGAAGTTTGCCACATTGGTCGCCCAGGAGATGTCATCTACATAAGTGTGTTCTGCATGAAAGATCAGTTGTCACTACACTAGAAGGCATTCTTCAATTTGTTGCTGATCACTCAAACTAAGAAAACAAAACAAGACAGCTAGATTCGGGCTTCCCATGGGAAGCAAGCTTCTCAGGAGTACTGGACTATAGTTCCCAGTTCCCCAAAAGTATTTAATATTTAAGTTCCCTATGGTAACTGGTACTGGTATCAAACTTAACTGAAAGGATGTATTCCAGCAACCCTATTACTATTCTCAAAGACTACTTTGCTGTCCTATTTACAGTTGAGTTATTTAAACTAGTTTAAGAATCATATTTCACTAGAAAAGAAATGCGTCATTTGTTACATTACTCCTTTCTGTATCCCAGTAATAATCCAACAGTCTCATTTCTGGTCAGTTATAAATTGCACTCCCATTATAAACACTGTCTGGGCTTATTGTCTTAGACTTTTTTTTCTGTTACATTAACAATATACTCCAGACTGGGTAATTTATAAAAGAAAAGATATTTATTTCTTACAGTCCTGGAGTCTGGGAAGTCTAAGAGCATAGCACTGGCATCTGATGAGGGCTTTTTTGCTGCATCAAAATATGAAAGAATACATTACTGATTAAGAGGATCAAGAACATGAATGTCAGTTTAGGACTCTCCCTCTTTTTTTATAAAGTCACTTGTGCCAACAAGGAGATGCTACTGATGACCTTTTCTAATCTTCATTACCTCAAAAGGTCCCACCTCCTCACATTTTTATGGTGGCAGTTAAGTTTCTAACACATACACTTTGGAGAACATATTTAAATCAGAACATTTATAAATTCAACAATCTGACTTGATTAATTGAGTAATGAAAGTGATTCTTCTTCATTAGCAATTTTTTGATAATAAAGTAAAAGTAATTAATATTCATCCAGGTACTTCAGCTCTAAATTTGACACAAAAATGTTTTATTTGAAGGAAGATGTAGGAAAAGAAAATATCTAATTAATAGACAAATTAAAATCTGATAGCTCAGAGTAGATACTGTAAAAGACAGATCTAATGTCACCTGATTAGCATTAAGATGCAAGTTCTCTCCAGTGCCATACAGAGAAATAAACAAAGATGAAATTCTATTATTCAGAGAGGTCAAGTTCACTGTTAAACTAAGGTAACCATTGTTTTAAATCCAATGCAAAACAAACAAGCAAACAAAACACAAACAAAACAATCTATAGAGTGAGTGATATGGTTTGGATCTGTGTCCCAAACCAAGCCTCAGGTCAAATTGTAATCCCCAATGTAGAAGGTGGGGCATTGTGGGAGATGATTGCATCATGGGGGAGGTTTCTCATGTAAAATGTAGTACCATCCCTCTTGGTGGTGGAGTCACAATAGTAAGTTCTCATGAGATCTGGTTGTTTAAAAGTGTGTAGGAGCTACCACTTCTCTCTCTCCTCCTTTTCTGATCATGTGAAGGGCTGGTTCTTCCATTGCCTTCCGTCACGATTGTACATTTCCTAAGGTGTCCCCAGAAACTGAGCAGATGCCAGCATCATGTTTTCTGTACAGCCTATGAAACTCTGAGCCAGCTAAACCTCTTTTGTTTATAAATTACCCAGTCTCAGGTATTTCTTTATAGCAATGCAAGAACAGACTAATGCATTGGCTTTGTCTTCAAGACTTAAAACAATAGGAGCCATTTACATTAAACATTGGAAGTTCAATCTGTACCTTGCAATGCGGTCTCATTATAAGGCTCTAATACTAAATTACTATGGATGTCTTTGATTTTCACATATGAGAACAATTATTTGGGAATATGGAACAATGGCTAAATTGACTAAATTGTCACATAGCATAATGGAACTTATGGGATTGACTGAAACAGGATGAATTTACTGGGCCTTGCAAGAAAACAAAAGAACTTTTAAGTGAACATTTAAAAAGTAATATAGTTTGAATGTGTCCCTCAAAATTTCATGTGCTGAAAACTTAATCTTTGGTGGAACAATGTACAGCCTAATAAAAGATTATTTATTTATTTATTTATTTATTTATTTATTTATTTATTTTGAGACAGAGTCTCACTCTGTCGCCCAGGCTGGAGTGCAGTGGCCGGATCTCAGCTCACTGCAAGCCCCGCCTCCCGGGTTTACGCCATTCTCCTGTCTCAGCCTCCCGAGTAGCTGGGACTACAGGCGCCCGCCACCACACCCGGCTAGTTTTTTGTATTTTTTTTAGTAGAGACGGTGTTTCACTGTGTTAGCCAGGATGGTCTCGATCTACTGACCTCAGGATCTGCCCGTCTCGGCCTCCCAAAGTGCTGGGATTACAGGCTTGAGCCACTGCGCCCGGCCAAGATTATTGATTTATAAAGACAGTTCCCTCATTGATGAATTAATGTTGTCATAAGAGAGGATTATTTATCTCAATCGCAGATTATTATATTATTATTCTAAAAGCAAAGTTGGTCCCTCAAACTTTCTTTTCACTCACAATTGGTTGTCTGTTCACTCTTTTGCAATGGAGCAACATAGCATGATGGCCTTCAATCGATAATGACATCATGGTCAAACACTGCGTTTTTCGAACTGTGAGCCAAATAAACTTCTGTTATTTATAAATTACCTAGTCTGTGGTATTCTGTTATAGCAACAGGAAACAGACTAAGACAGATACGGCAAATAGATACTGTGAAATAGGACTCTCCTTCAATTATTCCCTTCAAAAACATCATATATATATATATATATATATATATATATATATATATATCTTTGTGATAAAGGTTAAAAGATAAGTCTACTAAAAATTATAAAAAGGATACAATTTTTAAAGGGATATGCAATATCTAAAGTAAATAGTGACATCAATATTCAAAGTGTTAGGGAGAGTGGACTAAAAGTGTATTTTCTTCAAAGATAAATTGTTATCAGAATAAAATAACCAAATATAACTATAAGATGGTTTTGTAAGCCTCGTTGTAATCACAAAGCAAAAATCTGTAGTAGATACACACAAAATATAAGACAAGGAATCAAAAACATACCACTTGAGAGAATCACTTAACTACAAAGACAGTAAGGGAGAAAGAATGGAATGAATCAACAAAACAATTAGAAAGCAACTAACAAAGTGGTGCTAGTAAGCCATTACCTATCAGGAATGACCTTAAGTATAAATGCATTAATTTTTTTAGTCAAAAAACATAGATTGGTTGAATGGATTAAAAAAATCAACTACATCCTGCCTACAAGAGACTCACTTCACCTGTAAGGACACATATGAACTAAAAACAAACAGATGGAAAAAGATATTTCGTGCAAATGAAAACCCAAAGAGAGCAGGATTAGCTCTACTCATACTAAATAAATAGACTTTAAGACAAACACTGAAAAAAGAGAGAAATAACATTATTATATAATGATAGAAGTGTCAACTCAGAAAGGGCATATAATAATTGTAAATATATACATACCCAACATTGGAAAACTTAAACATAAAGAGAAAATATTGATATATCTTAAGAGAGATATTGACTGCAATGAAATTGTAGCAGAGGACTCTGATACCTCACTTTCAGCAATGTACGGATTATGCAGCCAGAAAAATCAATAAGGAAACTACTAAACGAAAATATAGACCAAGTGTAACTAACAGACATGCACAGATATTAGAATGTATATTATTCTCAACAATGCATAAAACTTTTCCCATAACAAATCATATTATGGGTTGCAAAACAAGCCTTAACAAATTTTAAAAGATTCAAATTATATCAAGCTTGTTTTCTGACCAAAATAGTATAAAAGTAGACATCAATAACGTGAAGAACTTTGAAAAATTCACAAATACATGAAAATTCAACAAAAGGCTCCTGAACAACAAATAAGTCAATGCTGAAATTTAAAAGACAATTAAAAAGTTTCTTCACATAAACAAAAACGGAAACACAACATAGAAAAACCTATCTGATACAGTAAGAAGGAATTTAAGAAGAAAATGTATAGAATTAAACATGTGCATCCAAAAAAGGAGAAAGAGCTCAAATAAATTACCTGATGTTACATCTTAAGGAACTATAAAAACAAGAGCAATTGAAGCCCCAAATTAGTAGAAGAAAGGACATAACAAAAATAAGAGTAAAATACATGAAATAGAGAATAGAAAAAGAAAAAAAGGTTTTTATTTAAGAATATACACAATTGGCCAATTTTGAGCCAGGTTAATTATGAAAAAAGACAGAAGACTAATAAAATCAGAAATAAAAAGAAGATACAACAACCGATGCCACAGAAATACCAAGGATCCTAAGTGATATGGTTTGACTCTGTGTCCCAATCCACATCTCATGTTGAATTGTAATCCCCGCTGTGGAAGACTGACCTGGTGGGAGGTGATTGAATCATGGGGTCAGATTTCTCCCTTGTTGTTCTTGTGATACTGAATGAGTTCTGGTATCATTCCATTTTCCTGCTGCTGATAAAGACATACCTAAGACCTGACAATTTCCAAAAGAAAGAGGTTTAACATGGACTTTCAGTTCCACATAGCTAGAGAAGTCTCACAATCATGATGAAAGGCAAGGAGGAACAAGTCATATCTTACATGGGTGGCAGCAGGCAAAGAAAAATGCATTCACAGGGAAACTCTCCCCTATAATACCGTCAGATCTTGTGAGACCCACCTACCACCATGAGAACACCATGGGAAAGACCTGCCTCTATGATCCAATTACTGCCCACTGCGTCCTTCCCACAACACATTGGAATTCAAGATGAGATTTAGGTAGGGACACAGCCAAACTCTATCAGTTCTCTTGAGATCTTGTTGTTTAAAAATGTGTAGCCTTACCCCTTAGCTCTCTCTCTCTCCTGCTGCCACGTGAAGATGTGCTTGCTTCCTCTTTGCCCTTCCACCATGATTGTAAGTTTCTTAAGATCGCCCTTGCCGTGCCTCCTGTACAGCCTGTGGAACTGTGGGTCAATTAAATTTGGTTTCTTTATAAGTTACCCAGTCTCAGGTAGTTCTTTATAGCAATGTGAGAATGGAATAATACACTAGGAGACTATTATGAACAATTATATGCCAGAAATTTAATAACCTAGAAACAAATAGGTAAATTTCTTGGCACATACAACATATCAAAATTGAATTATGAAACAATAGAATATCTGAACTCACCAAAAATGAGTAAGGAAATTGAATCAGTAAAAAAGTCTCCCATCAAGAAAAAAAAAAAACAAAAAAAAAAAACAAAAAAAAAAAACTCAGATCTGATTGCTTCACTGCTGAATTATATCAAATACTTAAAGAAAAATACAACCTCAATTATTTTTTAGATGGAATCTTGCTCTGTTATCCAGGCTGGAGTGCAATGGCATGTGATCTTGGCTCACTGCAACTTCCACCTCCCAGGTGCAAGTGATTCTCCTGCCTCTATTTCCCAAGTAGTTGGGATTACAGGTGTGTAGTACCACACCTGGTTAATTTTTGTATTTTTAGTAGAGACAGCATTTCACTGTGTTGGCCACACTGGTCTTGAACTTCTGACCTCAAGTTATCCACTTTCCTCAGCCTATCAAAGTACTGGGATTATAGGTGTAAGCCACAATGCCAGATCAGAAAGTAACATCAATTTATCTCAATTTCTTCCAAAAAATTAAAGAGAAAAAATACTTCCAAATTCATTTTGTGAAGTCCATATTGACTTGATATCAAAACCAGAAAAGGACACAACAAATGAAAAGAACCACAGGCCAATATTCCTCATGCATATAGTTGAAAAAATACTCAACAATATAATAGCAAACCTAATTCGACAGCATATTAACAGGATTATTTACCATGATCAAGTGTGATTAATCCTAGAGATGCAAGGATGATTTATCAAAAGCAAACCAATAAACTTGATAAGATACATCACATTGGTAGATGGAAAGATACAAACCATATGGTAATTTCAATACATTCAGAAAAAGCATTTGATACAATCAAACATCCTTTCATAGAAAAAAAAAACACAACAAATTTGGTATAGAAAAATTGATCATACCTCAAGACAGTAAAAGCTGTATATGACAAACCCACAGTTAACATCAGACCCAATGGGAAAAAAATTAAAAGCTTTTTCTCTAAGATCTGAAACAACACAAGGATGCCCATTATATGACTTATATTTAACAAAGTTCTGGAAGACCAAGGCAGAATAATTACAGAAAAGAAAGAAATATAAGACATCCAAGTTGAAAAAAGAAAAGTTATATTGTCTCTGTTTGCAGAGCAAAAATTACCTGATTTAAAAATAGACAAAAGGCCTGTTTAGATATTTCCGAAAAGACATACAAATGAACAATAGGTATATGAAAAATTCTCAACACTACTAATGATTAGAGTAATGCAAATCAAAACCACAATGAGATATCACTTCACTTCTGTTGGAATGGATATTATAAAAAGATATGAAAAAGAAAAATGTTTATGAGTTTGCAGAGAAAAGGGAACCCTTGCACATTGTTGGTGGAAACATAGACTAGTATAGCCCTTATGGAGAACAGTGTAGGGGTTCCTCAAAAAACTGAAAATAGAACTACCATACGATCCAGCAATCCCACTACTAGGTACATATACAAAGTAACTGAAGACAGTATGTCAAAGAGATATCTACACTAACATGTTTATTGAATCACTACTCACAACACTCAAGATTTGGAATCCATGTAATTTTTAATCAACATACAACATTGATAAATAAAATATGTTATATATAAACATTAGAATACTCTTCAGCCATTACAAAGAAAAAAAAAAAAAAAACTCCTGTAATTTGCAATTATATTTATGAACTGAAGGACTTTATGTTAAGTGAAATAAGCCAGACACAGAAAGACAAATATTACATGATGTCACATATGGAATCTTAAAATGTTGATCTCACTAAAACAGAGTGTAGAATGGTGGTTACTAGAGAATGGGCCAGTTGAGAAAGAAAGATGGTGAGATGTTGATCAAAGGATAAAGAATTATGTCATGTGCTGCATAACAATGTTTTAGTCAAAGAAGGAGTCACAAACACAATGGTGGTCCCATAAGATTATAATACTATATTTCTACTGTATCTTTTCTATGTTTGGGTACGTTTAAATATACAAATACTCAGCATTGTGTTACAATTGCCTATAGCATTCAGTAAAGTAATATCCTATACAGGTTTTAGCTTAGGTGCAATAGGTTTCACCATGTAGCCTAGGTTTGTAGTAGGCTTGCCATGTAGATTTGTGTAAATACACTCAATGTTATTTGCACAATCATAACATCATCTAATGACACATTTCTTGGAATCTGTCCTCATCATTGTGTCACATGACTATAGTTAGATACAAGGAATAAATTTGAAAATGCAGAGCATGGAGGCTACAGCTAATGACAACATACAGGTTGAGTATCTGTATCTGGAAGATGATCCAAACTCCACAACTTTTTGAACACCAACATGACTCTCAAGGGAAATGCTCTTTGGAGAATTTTGGATTTCGGATTTTTGGACTAGGAATGCAAAAGTGGTAAATATATAATACAAATATTCCAAAAATTATTCCAAAATTAAAATCCAAAATACTTCTGATCCCAAGCATTTTGGATAAGGGATACTCAACCTGTACTGTGCTCCAGAAATGATAGAAAAGTGGGTGTTAAATGTTCTCACCAAAAAAATGAGAAATATTTGTAGTGATGCATACATTAATCAGCTACTTTTAAGCGTTCCACAATGTATATGTGTTTCAAGGCAACATGTTGTATGCAATAAATACATATAATTTTGTCAACTTAAGAAAAATAAATTCAAAAAAAGAAAATTAAATAAACAATATAGAATTGTAAATAAACAAATTGTGAAGTATCATGTTTGATTTCTAACGAGAATTTGCTTTGATATGAGTTCCCAGCTAAAGACTGGGATTTTTTCTTTTCAATCAGTAAAGCATGGCTTTCTTTTATTATAACATTTATAACAAAAAAAATAGATTTTAAGGCTTCAGTCTAAATGACTCCCGAGGCTGGGATTGGGGAAGTCTTCATAAGCATCTACCAAATTATACTTAAACATTTAAAAATGAAAGCAATAAAGACATCATACAGATTCATAAAATTAATCTGTAACTTGGAGAAATCTTTGTGAATTACTAATGAAGAGTATTATTTAAGTTTGAACCTGTGGTATAATATATTCAAAGGCGATTTCTTCAACTGAAATCATGTATTTTATTTTTAAAAAATTTAGTGATTCTATTATTCTATCATGATAGTAATTATTGATTTGCTTTGTTTTTACTATTGGCTTGGATTTTAGACAGCTGCAGCTTCCCCCCAAAAAACATAGAAATAACAATAGAAATAATTAGAAACATTATAGTGTTACTATGTTATAATAACACAAAGAAGAGATTGCAAGGGCAAATACAAACTAAAAATAAGAAACTAATTATCCCTGTTCATAGTAATGAGAAAGACTGTCCCTCCCTTTTCATAAAGCCATTACTTTAAAAATTTAAGTTCTTTCACTATTTGAAATGTATGTAGGTCTTTGTAAAAGCTAAATAATCCTCTTCCAGCTTCACAACCCAAGGTTGCTTTTCTCAAGGACTTTGGAACCATCTCTTTAAAATGCAATAATCAAGGAAAATAGCACCACTATCTCCTACTTTCTGTGGAATCTTAGGGATCTCACTTAGAAGGACCTCATTTTCCAAGTTGCAAAAGTACGTCTTGTCATAGAGATAGGAGAATATATTATTCCTTTGGATAACGTCAATTAGCTAACACAGATAATCAACCAATAACCAAGCGAAATTAGGATGAATTGTGACTAATGGTGCTGTCAAGTCCTCTTACTTGAGAACTAATTATTATTATTTTTTTAATCTTGAGAACTTATATGTAATGGGTTGCATCTGCTTGACTGTATAAAGGATGAGATTTCTTTTAGTCATTGCAACTTCTTAGATTACCCCTGATGCTTATCACAATCTGGTTTAATAATTATTCAATAATAATAATTTTTTTCTCTGTTATCTTTGTGAAGAAGTTTTGGGGACTGGTAGGAGATTTTGTTTTTAATTATATTTCCTTCAATGGTTGTCCAGTAAGCAGTTGCATATAGGATTTTGGAGTCAGGGCACGTTCCCTGACTACATATAGAAACAGTGTTTCCTAATATGCGTACGTCTACGTATTCAGGCATTATTGTTCTATGAATGGTATGTAAAGCCAGAAGCCTGGCTGAGATCACTAAAGGATGTAGTCTTGATGTGTCAAATCCTAGTAGTGGGTCACTTTAATATTAAAAGGTTTTTAAAAAGAGAATCCAGCAATAAAGTCAGAGAAAAAAACAGCTAATAAGGTAGAGAGACGGTGAGAGAAGTAAAGAGTCCTGAAGCCAGTTGAAGAAAGTATTTAAAGGACTATCGTGGATTTAATTGTGTAAAATGCTGCTGTTAGATGGAACAAGAAGATGCTGACAATGAAATATTGGATTTAGCTACTTGAGATCATTAGTAATCTTAGTACAGCTGTTTTGGTAGTGAAGACATGGGGGATTCAAAACCCCACCTGAGTAAATTTAAGAGAATAGTTTTAGCAAAGTGGTCAGTTGTTGATTGGAATGTTTGAACTAGCTCTTACGAAAAAAGAAAACAAAACACAACACCTCAAAGAAGCCACAACTCTTTGAAACACCACATCGAGTAGCTTGAAATGAGCCCTGATATCTTAAAATATACTCTGGTGGGAGTAGGTATTTCTAGTGTGAATCTCAGAAAACACTTCAAATTAGAGCTTTGTTCTGCAGAAAGCTGGTTGTTAAAATATTTACCAGAGTACCACAGAGTGAAAATCAGATGAGAGTGAGTTTAAAAGATTGAGAGAAAAAGCAGCAAGTAAAAATAATGTTCTCTAAAGGGTTTGCTCTAAAGAGGGGCAAAGAAACTGTGCAAAAGCTGAGGAAAAAAAAGTGTTACAGAGGTGGTTGTTCCTGTTGTTGTTCTTTGGTGTATTTGTTTTGTTTGTCATATAGAAGAAATAAAAGCCATAGACAAGCAGATTTAATGCTTTAATCAAAAGGATAATAACATGACACAGAAGAGAAAATGAATAACTAATTTCAAGAGTAACTCCTTGAGCCTGAAGGAAAGAATGGGACCTAATGGGTAGGAAGAAGGTAGGACTGGTATCAGACAGGAGCCTCTGAAGTTATCAGTCATAACGCCAAAGTGGACAGAACATCTTGGCATTCCTACAGACAGGTGAGTAGATAAAGCGAGGAGATAAAGGTTGTGGAGGATCTCTTCTGTTTACCTTCATAATTTCCTCAAGGCATTAAATTTTGATCATATAAGGCATGTGTCTATTTCATTCTTTCACACAACATTACCAAAAAAAAAAAAATAAGTTACCATTTAATTACCTGAACGCATGCATTAAAGTATATCACATTCAAATTCTGACCCATTCAGTTAGGCTTATACACTTAAATAGGCACAAGTTGTGTCCTTTTTTCCAGCAGTCCATTAAATGATTTACCTGGAAGGTCCATATGATATAACTTTAGTACAGAGCTCAGAAGTTCTCTAACCTGTGTTAAGCTAATTTAACTCATGCCAAAAAGTAACAGCACCAGCAATGAATTTTCTGACTCAATCTATCAATGGTCATTTCAATGAAAATATGCTTCAGTCTGTTTGCTATTAGTGACTGCTTGGATCAAAGTTATATTTACTAACATATTCTCTGGACAGATGTCTAAAGTCAGTTTAAATGTCAACTGACAATAGAAGAAAATTATATTTTTTGGTTCTATTGTGTATGTTGCTTTGCCCAAGAATCTATGTATTTATACACACATTTATATATATACACACAAAATACATACATATCACATATATATATTCACATATATAAATGGAATTACTCATTTTCTTAAATTAGCTGTACATAAATAATATGACCAAATAATAAGCTATTTTCTCCCTCTTACATTATATAAGACTTATGCATATTGAATATTTTAAGGATGCATATTGAATATTTTAAGGAATTAATTGGATGATATATTGTGTAATGCTTTTACAACACATTTTTGTATTAATAAAGATAATGCCTGTTGCTGAATATACTCAAACTGTTTTGTTGCTAGAAAAACAAATCTAAGCTCAAATTAAATTTTTTTTTACATCTTTACGTCCATAAATTCAACAAGTCAAAAGGGGAAGGATGAACAGCTGTTTTAGTCATTACCTATACAACACTTCAATAATATCCTATTTAACTGACAGAGTGACAAGCCCAGCATCTTTATTTTATCCTCATAATTTAATTTGCAAACAGCTAGCTTTACTCCCTTACCCTCCAGACCCAGTGTCAGCCTTATTGAATGAAAATTCAATTCTCACCAAAGGCCCTCAAGGGTAATTACTGGTCTGTGGTGAACAGTTTTGCTGAAAGACATTGTTTGGTGAAATCCAAACAATGTAGTGATGAAAATTCCATCTCCCTGGATTTACATTTCGCTACATTTCACTCCTCTAGCAAAGCAATTTAATGATTTGTTTATTTTCTTTACTTTTACTAGACACAAGCATCAGTATTTTTTTCAATTATTCTTAGTGCTTTCCTGTGGTCAGTTTATAAAGCACACTGCAATTTTAGAATTTTCAATTTGTTTATAAATTTGTAAGTATAGAATTATATTAATATTTATTTGGATTTTTTAGCATACAAAAACAATTCCTGAAGTTATTAAATAGGGCTTAGTGAATTTGTTTGTGGAATTGTTTACACAAAAACCAACTGATTAATAACTGCAGGAGAAACTATTTTATTTACAACATACTTTGAGAAAATGAGAAAGCCATAGATTGAGATTTTGAACAAAGGTAAAAGAGATACTTTTGTTCTTTTTGATCATGCAGATTATCTCTGAACCTGGAAGTTAATTTCAAGATTGTCACTTTAAAAAAAGAAAAGAAAAGAAAAGAAAAAAACAAACAGAAAATTAGCCTTGCTTGGTACTTACCTGAATCAAATAAAAATGATTCTGTCTAAGGCTTTTACGTGACAAACACTTTATTTATTTTCCCAGTAAGGTATCCAGTCACATGTTTACCTGAGGAACTCAACAGTCAAAGATAATCACAAAATCACTTTGAACTCATGAAAATAAATACATGGTAGTTTTTTTTTTTTTTTTTTTTTTTTTTTTTTTTTTTTTTTTTTTTTGAGGCAAAGTCTCACTCTGTCGCCCAGGGTGGAGTCTGTGGCCCAGGCTGGAGTCCGTAGCTCAGGCTGCAATGCAGTGGCTCCATCTTGGCTCACTTCTAGCTCCGCCTCCCAGGTTCATGCCATTCTCCTGCCTCAACCTCCTGAATATCTGGGGTTACAGGCACCCGTCACCACGCCCAGCTAATATTTTTTTTTTTTTTTTTTTGTAGTTTTAGTAGCGACCAGGTTTCACCATGTTAGCCAGGATGGTCTGGATCTCCTGACCTTGTGATCCGCCTGCCTCCGCCTCCCAAACTGTTGGGATTACAGGTGTGAGCCACCGCACCTGGCCAATATATGGTATATATTTTTTTTAAGTACAATCTACTTGAACCTTCTCTTTCCTGTCATCCAAAATTACATTTCCTCTGTATCCATCCCAAAATGATAAGAAATTGGGTGTCCTGGATACAGACAGGACAGATAGAGGCAGGCATTATTGTTTTGTTTTGCCTTCCATGGAAAAACTCAGACACAGAAAAAAAATAGCATCGAAAAGTCCATACATCGGGTAAATAACAGGCTGGGATTTGAACTGAAATGATTTTCTAATCCATTAAGGGAGGTAGTCAACTGAGAAAAGAAGAAATAAAGGCATTTGAGTGTAACGAAAGTAATTTAACTCCTGAAAATGAGTCAAATAATTAATACGAACTAATTATATTTTAAAAAAAGAGGAGAATAATAAAAGTCAAGGGAGGAGAGTAGTAGAAAACGTGCCTGTGGTCACTTACCTGTGACTATTCTACAATCAAATCCAGAAGGTTTAATGTCCCCTCAAACATCAACTTCAGGGGAATATTGGGGAATAATGAGGGAATCTCTTGGCGGAATTGCCTTGGTAGTGAAAACAGTCATTATGAGGGAGACTGCCAAAACATAAAAAAAAAAAAAAAAAATTACACAAACAATAAGGACCTCAATAAAAGTAGAGCAATGGAACACAATGATAAAACCAAGAAAGTACATGGTTTTACACCATGACGGTGTGGGGTAAAAAGTAAGAGATTGAGAGTCCGAGAGCTTATGTTTAGATCTCGACTCCCTCTTTCCAACTGGGCTATCAGGAGGATGTACTTAATCTCTTTATGATTCAGTTTTCACGTACGCAGAATGAGAATGATAATATCTAACTTTCATTGTTTTCATGTATATTAAAGGAAAGGATGGCTATAATCACCTGGTATAAGCTCCAGACCAAGTAAAATGTCAATCTCTATCAGATATTCTTATCAGTAGTACTATAAGTAAGTTAATTGATAATTTATTCTTGAATACTTGACAATTCATGTGATAAATAGCAATGTTTCAAGTATTAGTGTAGAATGTTAGTATAGTTATTTGCTTATACTAATTAAAATTTAAAACACAATCGTCATTTATTTGCCATGCTAACTTTAATATTGTATGTAATATTTTATATCCTATGTTATTGAGTTGAGTTGGGCATTTGTAAATAGTATGATTGTATTAAAACCTCAAGTTTGTGTTAGAAGTACCATTTCATTATGATGCTTAGGGTTTTGTTTTTGTTTTTGTTTTTGTTTAGTTACTTTAAAAAATCCAATAGCATGATCAAATAGAGAGGACTCAGGTTTGTTTATCAGGCAAATCTGATGTACCAGCTGCCTGACCCTGGAACATTTTCTGCCCTTTTATAAGTATCTGGGGATAATGTAAATCAGCTCCTAGAATTGTTGTGATAACTAATGTACTAGGTAATCATACAATCCCAGGGAGTGGTTTAATGTTCTACTAACAATTGCAATTAAGACCAAACCCAAGAAAACTGATTTTCATATATTACAGGGAAAATCATCAACTTTTAGGTCAAACATCTTTCCTCAGGGCTTGTTGAAATGGTGATCGAAGTTGACACAGATGAGACAAGTATTACAGACTGTAAGGAACATGGGTTAATGCACTGTTCCTAAAAAGGGGTCATTTTCACATATAATTCATGCATGAAAGATGAAGAGCTTCTTCTCTCTAAGGTAGTGTCAGTGGCCTCAAGACAAATATTGAGAAAATGAGTATAAATATATTTTCTCATCAGCTCTTTTTAATATAACCTAAAGGCAGGTTCAGTCATTCACCACTTGCAGAGTTCAATTGACAAGAGCAAGGTCTGGTATAAAGAAAATGACTTTTTATTCTGAGATGGAGTTTTTTTTTTTTCTTTTTTTTAATTTATTTTTTATTTTTTTATTATTCTTTAAGTTCTAGGGTACATGTGCATAACGTGCAGGTTTGTTACATATGTATATTTGTGCCATGTTGGTGTGCTGCACCCATCAACTCGTCAGCACCCATCAATTCGTCATTTATATCAGGTATAACTCTCAATGCAATCCCTCCCCCCTCCACCCTCCCCATGATAGGCCCCAATGTGTGATGTTCCCCTTCCCGAGTCCAAGTGATGTCATTGTTCAGTTCCCACCTATGACTGAGAACATGCGGTGTTTGGTTTTCTCTTCTTGTGATAGTTTGCTAAGAATGATGGTTTCCAGCTGCATCCATGTCCCTACAAAGGACGCAAACTCATCCATTTTATGGCTGCATAATATTCCATGGTGTATATGTGCCACATTTTCTTAATCAGTCTGTCACAGATGGACATTTGGGTTGATTCCAAGTCTTTGCTATTGTGAATAGTGCCGCAATAAACATGCGTGTGCATGTGTCTTTATAGCAGCATGATTTATAATCCTTTGGGTATATACCCAGTAGTGGGATGGCTGGGTCATATGGTACATTTAGTTCTAGACCCTTGAGGAATTGCCATACTGTTTTCCATAATGGTTGAACTAGTTTAGAATCCCACCAACAGTGTAAAAATGTTCCTATTTCTCCACATCCTCTCCAGCACCTGTTGTTTCCTGACTTTTGAATGACTGCCATTCTAACTGGTGTGAGATGGTATCTCATTGTGGTTTTGATTTGCATTTCTCTGATGGCCATTGATGATGAGCATTTTTTCATGTGTCTGTTGGCTGTATGAATGTCTTCTTTGGAGAAATGTCTGTTCATATCCTTTGCCCACTTTTTGATGGGGTTGTTTGTTTTTTTCTTGTAAATTTGTTTGAGTTCTTTGTAGATTCTGGATATCAGCCCTTTGTCAGATGAGTAGATTGCAAAAATTTTCTCCCATTCTGTAGGTTGCCTGTTCACTCTGATGGTAGTTTCTTTTGCTGTGCAGAAGCTCTTTAGTTTAATTAGATCCCATTTGCCAATCTTGGCTTTTGCTGCCATTGCTTTTGGTGTTTTAGACATGAAGTCCTTGCCCATGCCTATGTCCTGAATGGTACTACCTAGATTTTCTTCTAGGGTTTTTTATGGTATTAGGTCTAACATTTAAGTCTCTAATCCATCTTGAATTAATTTTCGTATAAGGAGCAAGGAAAGGATCCAGTTTCAGCTTTCTACTTATGGCTAGCCAATTTTCCCAGCACCATTTATTAAATAGGGAATCCTTTCCCCATTTCTTGTTTCTCTCAGGTTTATCAAAGATCAGATGGCTGTAGATGTGTGGTATTATTTCTGAGGACTCTGTTCTGTTCCATTGGTCTATATCTCTGTTTTGGTACCAGTACTATGCTGTTTTGGTTACTGTAGCCTTGTAGTATAGTTTGAAGTCAGGTAGCGTGATGCCTCCAGCTTTGTTCTTATGACTTAGGATTGTCTTGGCAATGTGGGCTCTTTTTTTTGGTTCCATATGAACTTTAAAGCCGTTTTTTGCAATTCTGTGAAGAAACTCATTGGTAGTTTGATGGGGATGGCATTGAATCTATAAATAACATTGGGCAGTATGGCCATTTTCACGATATTGATTCTTCCTATCCATGAGCATGGTATGTTCTTCCATTTGTTAGTGTCCTCTTTTATTTCACTGAGCAGTGGTTTGTAGTTCTCCTTGAAGAGGTCCTTTACATCCCTTGTAAGTTGGATTCCTAGGTATTTTATTCTCTTTCATTCAAGAAAATGACTTTTTATTCTAAAGCTGGCCTAGGGGAAGAAGTGCAGGCTTTCTGCGTTAAGGGTACCACTTTACTTTTGGAGTAGAAAGCAGGCACTTTTAAAAGTCGGAGGACAAAATGTGCAAGTGAAGTGTTCTCGTACGAGCTTGGGTGCCTTACCTACTTGACAGTTGGGTCAGTGTCTTCATGGGCAAAATCAGGTTTTAAAAGTGGGCAAAAACTGTAGCCAGGCATACTTTGGGCTGTAAATTCACTGTTACCTCTCAAGGCAACCTTCTGGTGGGTAAGAGTTTAGCTCTGGAGGTTCTAAGCACATAGATGAAATTGCCCTGTAGGGAGTGCCTGGTGAAGAGGAGGTAGAAGGCTATACATAATTGCATTTCTAAAGAGCTAAGTAGGAAGTGGGGAGAAGGAGTAAAGAGAAAAGAAGAGAGAAAAAAATTAAAATATTTTCTTAAAAAATGAGGTACTCAGTTATACTAACAAGTCTTTGAGATAAAAATTGATAACTTGGTTTACAGTAAATTTGTATAAAATTCACACCTAGCAGCTGACAAAAATTTAAATCCAGTTTATCTTCACACAATTTTTTAAAATTTCAAGGCTGTACAACGTGCTACTGTGATTGAAAAAGATACACATTTTAATAAATATTTTTTTTCATTTTTCTCTCTTTTCTGAAAATATGATTGGTCACATGCTATGTATATGTGTGTGTGTGTGTGTGTTTGTGTGTGTGAATAACAGCAGTCAAAATTAGAGCCAGAAAATTATAAAACAATACGTATTCAAATCCCACAATTGTCTCAATCAATAAAGTAAAACATTACGAATTTATACCTGAGTATGCCTTTACTGCATGATTTTGCACATTGGGTTGAATGCCTTTTATTTGCTCCTACAGATTCCTATCTACTCTGATTCATCCTGCTTGTGTTAATCCATTCTCTCCATTCTCTCATTGCTATAAAAAACTACCTGAGACTGGGTAATTTATGAAAAAATAGGCTTAATCTACTCACAATTCTTCAAACTGTACAGGAAACATGGCTGGGGAAGCCTCAGGAAACTTACAGTCATGGTAAAAGGTGAAAGCGAAGAAGGCAATGTCCTCACATGGCACAGCAGGAGAGAGAGAGTGAAGGGGAGTTGCTACACACTTTTAAACAACCAGATCTATGAGAACTCACTCAATAGCATGAGAACAGCAAGAAGGAAATCCATCCATATGATCCACCAGATCATCCACCTCCCCCCAGATCCCTTCTCCAATACTTGCGATTAGAGTTTGATATGAGATTGGGGGGGCACATATTTTTAAAGGATATCACTGTTCTATGCCATAGGTGACACATATGTACTATGTACTACAACAATGGCTCCTAAGCCTCCTGCTTTCTGATGAATTGTAGCAATAGGAACCAAGCAGATATTCAGAATAAGGGAAGTGAGTAAGGTCAGAGTATTTGTTTCCTTGGCTCCTTTCATCTCTGGCTGGCTAGGTCCCTCCAAAAGGATCACTTATGATGCTTATTCCATATACCTATAAATTCTCCTTCTCCTGGTCTCTTAGGATACAGGGATGGTAATAATTTCACTGTATTGCTAACCTTAACTGTACTAAATCCTTAAAATATAGTAATTTGAGTGTATCATCTGTTTTATAGTGGGGCCCTGATTGATAAATGTATTGAATGTATTGTTTAAAGATAATGTAAAAAAAATTGTGTTATGCATTTAAGCATTTTTCTACCATAGAGCCTAAATTATGCATGTATTATAGATTAAGTATTTATTATATGTTAAATATATTTACATCATACATGGTATGTTAAATTTGGAATGCAATTACCAGCACATATTCTTTTTATTTTATCCAATTTCAAACAAATTCTTTTTATTTTATCCAATTTCAAACATGAAAAAGTGAATTCTAAATTTCTATTTTTGAATTCGTTTCAATGGAGCACTGTTTTGTTCCTCAGAAGAAATGGTTGGAAAAGTTTATGTTCACAACTTAAAGTTTCCAGTTGTTTTTACATTTTTTCTTTGAAATTAAAATACATTTGAAGCTGCTTTGCTCTTGAAAATGGCAAAGCATTAATATAATATCATTAGCCTCTTTCCTTAATATACCTCTCTGTTTTTATTAATCACATATGTTATTAGACTTGTACCCTAGTACTTTCAGGTAATATGTAAAGAGCAACTTTAAAGCAATTCAAACACATCAACCAGCAGGAAGCTCAAATAGATATCCTGATAGGCTAGTCTCCTAAGGAAAAATATTGGGGCTGCTTTGTTTCTCCAAAATCCTCAAAAAATATAGAAAATATAACTACTACATTTACTTTCAGAACAAGAAAAGGGCTTTCTATAATAAGAAAGTCAGTGTACTATTTGCTATTAAAATTCTCTTTTTCCATAAATTTACTGAAGCTGAAATTGATTTTAATCAACTTTCAAAAAACTTAGTACACATATCCTAATGGCCTATTGTATTTATTTATCCAAGTCTATGCTTTTGTTCTGTTCTGTCACATACAACCTCAAGGGCATTGACATTCTGATGACATTGTGATCACTAGACTTTAGATGACTCTCTACCACTATCTTATTTTTCATCCTTGTCTCATTTCCCAGCCACATTAGGATGAAGTGTATAATAGCCTAGGCTTCTTGTGGATTGTTCACTGAATATGTCAGGAAACAGCCTGTGTTACCTCCAGGAAAAGAAGCCTTTTCTTATCAATGCCATAATTGCCATCCCAGTCAATATTAGCTAATTGAAATCCCAGTGATTAATGATCTATCCTTTTAAAGGCTTTTTCTTATCTCAGTGAGGTTTTGAAACCATGCCTAGGAGGTCTATATCATTTTCTAGTAATCTCTTTTTTTTTCCTTTCTCTTCTAGTTTTAATTTTCCTGTCTTTCATCTTCAGAGAAACTGTCCCTACTCAGGTGTCTAAGCTACATGTGTCATTTATTTCTTTTGTCACCATCTCCTTCCTCATTCATATTGCCATATATCTTTCTGTCCTGTGGTGTCTATCCCTTTAATAGTACATATTTATCATGGTATTTTATTCCTTCCCTCTGACTAAATATAGTTTACAGAAGAGGCACAAAGAAAAAAGGAGTTTGATTAGCTAGCGACAGTTCTAATTGCTTAGATGTTAGATAAATAAGATATCATGAAAGTTGGTTTTATCAAGTCATCAAAATCTAGCTTTTCTTAAAAACAGTTACAAAGTTCAAGGACTTTGAAACACAAAACTGTAGGTTTTAAAACAGAAGAGTCAACTATATTTAATATATTAATGTATGAAACATGGTTTTGTTGTTTTGACATTATTCTCATCAATAGTATACCAACATTAGTTTTATTCTGTGAATAGTTCAACAAAAAGGTAGGTATTCAACTGAATTGTAACTTCCTCTAGGTCAGAACCTAAAAGTAAACTATTATTTCATCACAATAACTCCTCAGAGAGCAAATAAGTTTTTAGTGATCAATGTATACTTACTGAAAGAGTTAATGGAAAGAAATATAGTTCCTTAAAATTTACCTAATATAAGTAAAAATTGTGAAGTTCTGTTTTGTTTTGTTTCTGTGTATGAGCATGTAAACTAGGGAGAGACTGGCAAAAAATGATACCTCCTGAATGCCCCTTTTTCCCACATGCTTTATAGGCTAAGAGCCATATTCAAAGGGATATAAATCACACTTATTATTCTAATATTACTTTGGTGTCATTTTGACATACCCATAGAATTCTGGAGATAAATGACTGTTATAAATACATAGTGGGAGGGTTCAATACTGAGAATCAGTTTAAATGTCATTTGCCATTTATTTGCTGTAATAGACATTTAAAATCTAACATTTATGGTAATGTGTACCAAAAATGAGTTGTAATGCAGAACATATTGTAAGACTTGAAAAAAGACATAAATAAAACAGTATTAGGATTCTTAAAAACTTCACATGTCTTGAGAGATTAAGAGTCAGGTTTGAGATTAGAGAAATCTTTTATTCAGTGAATGATGCTAGCAGGAAGCTTTCTGACTGCAATACATCCCTTCACGTATCCCAAAGAAAAAAAGTAAAATTGTTGTTTATTATTTCAAGTCAGAGAGATATTTTTTAAAATAGTGCTAATAATTTGATAGGCGTCCCATGAAATTTGGAGAAATCTAGGAGGTCAAACTCTGTGTCACGTCTGTGTTATCTGTAAAGAGAAATTGGAAGAATCAGCATAGGAAGTTAGAATAGAAGGCTGGTATTTAGAATGTAGCTACACTCCCAGATTCTTTTGGGGAAATGAATGCATACTTGTTTTTGGTGAATCTAATACTGGTCACCTGCATATGCTATGCTCAAAGACAGGTTTCTCAAGGCTGAGCAGAGGAGTAAGACACAATGTAATGATACTGTTTCACCACTACAAGGGTACTGTTGATGAGAGTTCCCAGCTAGGGAGGGAGGAAATGGAGGGAGATCCTGCAAACTCCATGAGTGATTTGTGAAAGAAGGAATAAGCTTAAACTCCTGTCAAGTCCGGCTAGTTAAATATCAGATGTGGGCATTACCAGGCAAAAAAAGAACTTTGTTAAACGTTATTCTTCTCTTCCCTTCTTGCTCCAACAGGGAAAAGGTAAGAACTAAAGTCTATGAGCTAGTGAAGTATGAAACACTAAGCAGAAAATGAAAGAAAAATCAGCTTATACCCATGCTTAGATAGGAGTGTAGTATCAATTCTAAACCAAGTTCCAAAGTTTGAATGTTGTATACGACTGGACTTTATAGTTACTGAAGTAATATTGTAGTGCCTAAGAGTGACCAGAAACACAGTGGAAATATCCAATAGCCTGTTGCTAAGGCAAGCTAATTTATTGAGTGGCTTTAAAGGCAGAACGGCTTTCAAAGTATGCGGTTATATTAAAATTATAGACCACAACTTGTTTATTGTTATGAATTCCAGTTACACAAGTTATGTGACCTTGGACAGGTAACACAATTACTTCGATTCTATTTTATGTCAGCAAATGGTGACAGATATGATGACGAGTCCCAAGATCTGGTGACGAGCTGAAAAAAGCCTGACAATAGTCACAAACAGAGACAAGTTAAACACTTATAAAATATTTAAAAAATGTTATACTTCTATTTTATAAGTGAGTATAATCTGAAAAGATTATAAAGAGAAATTGCAATCAAATAATTAAGATTTTATGTATAATATATAGGATCAATAAGACTTAGTTCATAAAAACACTTTTATTAAATATAGCAAAATGCAACCTCAAGCATTGTATAAAACTGCTCGAACTCTAATCTTACATAGAAAAAATACAGCCATTTAAAAATAATTTTTGAGATAAAATGTGAAAATATGTTAACATTTTAGCACTGGGAGAAAAGTTCACTGAATGTTCTAGTAGAGTTGGTTGAGAAATATCTTACTCTCTAATACCTAAATAATCTGAAAATGTTACTACCTTTAAAAAGCAACTAGCGTAGCACAATATGTACTTCTACAAAATGTTATATACTGCGGATTTGGAAAAAAAAATGTTATTGTTACACATACATTATATTCTGAAATGCTCAGATCTAAGGAAGTCTAACAGTAGCCTATTTGGTTTCCATATTCAGAAGTAAAGATAAAATTTCCACAGAAATGCTCAATTGTAGTTGGGCTGTCACCGCCAGTAAGGGACATAATTGCAGCTATACAAAAGACTAGTTATGAAGGGAACCATGATGTTCGATCGTAATAACTTCAAGTGATTTTTTTTCTTTTCTTTCTTTTGTTAGTTTTAATGGGAACTAGGTGTGTATATAGAGAGGGTTCCCCCTTTTTTGTTGTTCTCGATTAGTGATAATTCATCAACAGTGCAAAGAGTTATCTTTTATTTTAACAAGACGCAATCAGCAGTCTGTGTATATTAAACAAGACAGTTGTAAAACAGAGTTCTATTAATAAATACAAAACTCTAGAATAATATCTAAGTTAATTTTTCTCTACTCACTAAAAATTATTGATGGGAAAGTGGCATTTGGTAGGTTGGTTGGGAGATATATCAAAAGACAAAAATGTTTTGGAGAAATTACTAAGAATAAAATTGTAATAAAGTATACATGAGTAACAAGGCAACAAATATAATTGTAATCTGACAAATTCAAGGAAATTTTACTTGATGTCACATAGGATAGGATCTACTACATACTACATACATCCAACATGTAATGCAAGTATCTAGCAAAGTAAAAATATTTTTATTTATTGAAGTATAATAGTAATGTATATATTTGGAATGCAGTATGTAATCTCAACCAATTTTTCTTTTAAAAATATAAGAAAATCTAAATTAGTTCTGCAGCTTTTTTTCTATGTAATTCAGGATTATTTTGATTGCAATAGTGCTTTACTCTGTTTTCCATTGCTGTAAAGGAATACATGAGGCTGGATAATTTATTTTAAAAATAGGCTTATTAGGCTCATTGTTCTGTAGACTTTTCAAGAGAAGCATGACACCAGCATTTGTTTCTGGTGAGAGCTCAGGAAACTTCCATTCCTGGAAGAAAGGCAAGGGATGTAGGCATCACATGGTGAGAGGAACAAAAGGAGAGGGAAGGTATCAGCCTCTTTTTCACAATTAAATCTCATGGGAATTGATACAGTAAGAATTCACTCATTATCCTTAGGGTGGCACCAAGCTGTTCATGAGACACATGCCCTCGTGACCCAAACACCGCCCACTAGGCTCACCCCCAACATTGGAGATCAATTACAACATAAGCTTTGGAAGGGACAAATATCCAAACTATATCAAATGGTCAGAAAACTAAATTCAAAATATTTGAAGGAAAATTGTTAATATATCTTCTGCTGGGGCAGTTTCATAGAAGGGTGAGGATGACATGTGTATCTTATTTCTTTTCAAATTTATTGACACTGCATTAATTGACAGGACATTACACTTGGATCAGGCTCCTCTTCTGGATCAGTGAGACTGCTACGGCTCATGAAAATTTCTCCATGAAACCCAAGCTTCACTGTTTAGAGAAGAGGGGATCCACAACAGAAATTTGGGGAGCTTGTTGACCAGCCTTAGGGACATGTAATCTAAGCTAAAGTTGCCCAAAGCACATGACCTAAAAGTGAGGAAGACATGATTCTCTAGGAGAAAATAATGATGCAATCAACTTCGTCAATAAATAAAGGTGTCAAGAAAAACATACACACACACACACACACACAAAGCAACAATTTACTGCTGCAACATTTTAGAAGTGACCATATAATTGGTGTGCATCGTGTATTAGTGTGCATCACTTCAAATGTTTCATGTTTATTCATCCACGCTTTTCTCATTGGATGCTGGAGAAAAATAAATGCAGTTGACATCTGTCAATTGAAGTCATTTCTACAGGATGAGGAACTAAAATGAGAATGTTTCTGTGGCATTTATGAAGTCAGGTAGCTAGTTGGTAGCAGGATTTTCGTCAAGTTCTGTCTGCACTCTAAAATACAAGGACTTTACATTATTCTGTACCGTCTCCAGTAGGCATTGAATCAATTTTGAATGAAACAATAAATAAATGAATAAGTAACTGCCTGAAATAAAAGCTGTAGTTTCCATGAAGCAGAGAGGAACACCACTTCCATGACCTAATCTAAATCACTTGTTTACTTGTGAACTATATACTCTTGAAAAAAAAAAAAAAAAAAACTGAATGATCATAATCACCATCTCTTCCAGTGTAGTCACTCTTGCCTTGGTAAGAATAACTAAAATTCAGCAAGATTGAATAAATCATAACAATTGACCAATGCCAAAATAAAAAGATAGAATCAAAATGTTCTTTACTAGAAAAACTTAGGGAAAGAAGTTTGCTGGACACAATGAGGATGTGATCATAGCATACGTCCATTTTTATCAGCAGCTTAAAGTGATTGATACACATTTATTCTGAGAATATCGATGGAAAAGAAGTAGAAAAGTACAGGTAAGTTTGATTTTTGTGTCGTATTTTTTTAATTCAAGGATACAGTGGAATCAATGTTTCCTTACACATTTTTCTCCTTGTTTTCATACTCAAACGCTATTTCTCTTCATTTTGCACCTCTAATTTTCAATCACGGGAGGAAATTATTCAGTAATTTCTCTAGAATGTAGAAAGAAACCAAGTAAACCCTATGTGATGAGTCTTTGAGACTCAACAAAGGAACAACTTATTTTATTTCTTTTAAATTTTCTTTCCTTGCAGCTCCAGCTAAAGGGAGAAGCTACTTATTTTAAAGAAGAGCTTTAGGGAGGATGGCTTGAGCTCAGGAGTTTGAGGCTGCAGTGAGCGGTGATCATGCCACTGCACTCCAGCTGGATGACAGGGTAAGGCTCTGTCTCTAGAAATAAAAAAATAAAATAAATAAATAAAGAAGTGCTTTAGACTACTTTTACGAAATACAAATTCTACATAATTGCCATAGGGGACAAATTTTTGAATTAATTAACATGTGTACTCTGAACATAAAGAAAGTACCATTTTGTCCACAGCTAATAACAACAAGAGTTAAAATCATCTAGCTAAAGATTTATCACTTATGGAATCTTGAAACTTTTGATAAAGTCTTTAGTGACATTCATAGTCATGGTCCACTTTGAATTTAAGTTATAAAATTTTATAATTCTAATAAATAATAATCTGAGCTGTGATGTCATAGGTAGAATTTTATCTATTCAAAGTAAATCATATGTGGAGTGCAGGATTTCACTGAGTTGCATTTCTATAACTTGACACTACGTGCTGCTCAGGGTTTTTGAGAAGGTCTCAGGCTATCTGTCTTATTTAATGATAACCAACTACTACAAGATCTTATCACTCTATAGCACATGTAACTTGTACATTAATTTTTGAGAGTTTTTTTACATGCCTCTTATGTGCTATCAACAAATTTTTTTTTTAAGAATCAAAGAAAAAGCACTCTTCTGGTCATTTTGTTTGAATTGAAAGAACATACACCCTGGAGACGTTTGCAGTTTAATTGACATGTGAGAGATGCATAAAAGTCATCTGCCAATATGAGACTGTATTAGCTGTCAAGTAAACGCAGGCACAGTTTGAATTATAGTCTTTCTAAAAGAGCACAATCACTTCAGAATGGACTCCAGGATAGCTATCTGGCAGTGTAGGTGATTCAGCTTCATGGACAAGGGACCATAGTTGTCAACTTTTTATGAATGAAATCCTGTCTTGGCTATGTATGATCTGGAGAAAATTATTTACATCTCTGACCTTCAATTTCTCATATTAAAATGGATACTTATATTAAAAATAGCCTATATCATTGGTATACATACTAATTATATAATAAAAACCACTTAACATAGTTAGTGATCCATAAATATGAGCAGCATTATTTGGAAGACGAGAGAGTTTCAGTAGCTTAAAAATGGGGGAATTTATCTTTGTCTCTTTAAAGCACTAAGCTTTAAACACTATAATGTGTTGAAGTAGACCTAAGCCAGTTGTAACCTTCTTTTATATTAGGTATCTTCCTACAAATGTTTCTTCTAAGACAAAAACAAAAAAATATATATTTTATTGATCAATTAAAGTGCATCTTAAAATTTATAAAACCTTCCTAGATAGACTCATATTTTCTAGAGATTTATCATAGTTGGTAAAACGGTGGTTACTGAAATGATGGCTAAGAGATATCCTTGCCTCTTTTGCATTCCTAGAATAATAGTGTAGTTATTTTTGTGGCATTGTGCTAATATGAATGAAACAATTGTACTGAAATTAAGCTTTTGTGTTAGCATGATATAATGTAGGCTAAAAAAACTATTAGATGGAAAATTCACCATTACAATTTTATTAATTGTTTAAAAGCCCTAAAATTTTCTTTTTATTACTATATGAACTCCATTTCACAAAGCTATTTATATACTGCTTAAGGAACAATTAAAGTGATTTAAAATAGAAAACAAATATGATCACAGTCTGTAAATTCAGAAAAGTATTTTATAAAATGCAATAAAAATGGTGTCATAAAGTTTTGAGGGCTTTCACTAGTTTCATTATAAGACTATGATCCATGGACTTGAACATATTGTATACAACAAGAGCTTGAGATATTACATTTGTCTTTCTGCTCCCTGAAATAGAGATTTGGAGAAGTTGGTCTAGGACAGATCTGGCAAATTAAAAAAAAAAGTGTGTATGTGTGAATGTATACTTACATACATATATTTGTGTGCATATTTATAAATACATACACATACACACTCATATCATTTATAGCATATGTTGAAAGTATTTATCAACAAATTTACTTTATTACCATTGTGCTATAAATTTCTGAGTCTTTTTTCAAAAACTATCCAAGCTGTAATAGAAAGACTGCAGCTTATTCAACTAAAATGAATTCCCCTGTGAGATCCATGAGATTCTAATTTATCAGTTTTTTCATTCAATACTGTATAGATGTGCATCAAAATTTTATAAAAATGTTTTTATGTGAAAGATCAAAATTGTGGGGTTACCTGATATATATTTATCTCAGAACCTTTTAAAAACTTAAATAAGGCCGGGCATAGTGGCTCATGCCTGTAATCCCAGCACTTGGGAGGCTGAGGCAGGCGGATCACCTGAGGTCGGGAATTCGAGACCAGCCTGACCCACATGGAGAAACCCCGCCTCTACTAAAAATACAGAATTAGCCGGGCATAGTGGTGCATGCCTGTAATCCCAGCTACTCGAGAGGCTGAGGGAGGAGAATGGCTTGAATCCAGGAGGCAGAGGTTGCAGTGAGCAGAGATCACGCCATCACTCTCCAGTCTGGGCAACAAGAGCAAAACTCCATTTCAAAAAAAATAAATAAAATAATTAAAAACATTAAATAAAAATATAAGATATGAAATGTTGTTTGTTCATATTTAGAGACATAATCTTCCTGTCCCCCAGACTGGAGTACAGTGGCACATCATAGCTTGCTACAGTCTCAAACTCCTGGGCACAAGCAGTTCTCCCACCTCAGCCTCCCAAGTGGCTGGAATTATAGGTAGGTGCCACAATACCCGGTTAATTTTTTAAAGTTTTTTTATAGTGGCAGGATCTCACTGCATTGTCCAGACAGGGCTGGAATTCCTGGTCCCAAGCGATCCTCCTAGCTAAGCCTCCCAAAGTCCTAAGACTACAGGTGTCAGCCACCATGTCTGGCTTTATTGAAACATTTTGAATGTCTTATTTTCAAATAATTTTAAAATAATGCAATTATTTTGGTGGATTATTTCATTAAAGAGTTCAAAAGAAATTTCTGTTGAGTTTTAATAATTTTTCTCCACTATGAGAAGAAAGGAAAAATATTTATTTATTCATGGGTAACATTGATATGGATAATAAGTATAATAACATTTTAGAAATTTAAAAATACAGTTATCTTTGTGAAGAATAAAGTTATACCTGTTAGCCACAAGCAAATCAGAGAAAAATTCACAAGATAGAAATCAAATTAAAAATCGATACACAAATCTTTTTCTCTCTCTCTGTCTCTCACACACACACACACACACACTCTCTCACACACACACACACACACAATAAGTTGTGTAAATATAAACAGCACTTTTGCATCGGAAAGAGTATTACATGTGCCAAAATGCTGAAGAACAAACTTAAATTGATTTTTCAGGATATGTATTTAAAATAATAATAAACACTACTGAAAACTCAAAATAAAATAAGTAAGTTTCCGTTGGTTTTTGATAAGTCAATTTGAGTTAAGATTATAAATATGTGGACAAGCCCAGGTTTGAAAATGTGGCAAGTAAGGCATATCCAACTGTCAGTGTAGAATTGCAAAATAAGTAACAGAGAGATGTATAGAAGGTTTTCTCTACAGCTCATGATAGGAACAGAGTCATTGTTGTTCTTTAGAGCCAGTAGTCCAGAAAAAGAATAAACATTGATCGGAGTTAACAAAAAGTAACCTGGGAGGAGCCAATAAAGTTCTTTAACACATTTGCATCTGTCATTCACTATACCTAAATGAGGTGTCCTTCAGAAAGTGATGGTTGTTGCTTCACTTCTACCTTCCAAAACTAATGGAAATTCCTCTTTTGGTCATTTTTAACTGGAGACTATTTGGAAGGAAATTCTGGGTGTCATACTCTCAGTTTCATCAGATTTACCCACTATAGAATCACTACTGTCTATTACTTGTCCACTTGGCAAATCCACACCTTTTACAACCATACGTAATTTCCAAATAAAATAGCAAAATCACACTACCACCTTATATGGTACAACTATTATAAAGGTTTGGCTTTTACCCTAATTGTATAATAGAAACATTAAATATAATATAATGGATTAGAATAGTAATAACCGAACTGGTGAAACTGTTCTATTAATGGACATATTCTGAAAATTTAGAATCAGACACGAAGAACGAGAGATCAAGAACGACAAATTAGAAGGCCAAGGCAGGTGGATCACTTGAGGTCAGGAGTTTGAGACCAGCCTGGCCAACATGGTGAAAACCCATCTCTACTAGAAATACCACAAAATTAGCTGGGTGTGGTGGCACAGGCCTGTAGTCCCAGTCACTCCGGAGGTTGAGGCACAAGAATCTTTTGAACCCAGGAACTGGAGGTTGCAGTGAGTCAAGCTTGTGCCACTGCACTCCAGCCTGGGTGACAGAGTGAGGTTCTGTCTAAAATAAATAAATAAATAAAAAGAGAGGAAAAAAAAAAAAAAGACAAGAATGACAGCAAAGTTTTAAACCTAAACAACAGAAAGGATGCAGTGTCCATTACTTGGAATAAAGAAAACTACGGAAAAATTATGTTGGGTTGGAAGAGAACAAAAATTCCATTGTGCATGTTCTAAAATTGAGATGAATATTCCATGTTGCCATGCGAAGTATGTGGTTGAATATCTGAATCTAGAGTTCAGTACAGAGTTCTGGGTGGAATCATAAGAAGAAAGATTTAGTGGGATCACCCAGAGAGTGACTATAGAGACTAGGGCCAAGTAGAGTACTTCAAATTTAAGAGGCAAAATACAGAAGGTGAATCAAACAAAAGTTATGATTAAAAATCTTGTAATGAGGTAAGAAAAAAGGCAGAAGAGTAAAATATCCTAAAAAATATTCACTATTAACTGTTTTGTTTCCCAAAAAATGAAGGAATGAACAACAGAAAATGCTACTGACATGGCAATAAATGCATGGTCAGAGGCATGACCATTGGATTTACCTATGTGAAGATCTTTTGTGATTTGCAAAGATCACTTGTGGTGGGGCAATATGAGTGAAAGCTTGATTGGACTGGGATCAATAGAGAATGAAGGTGGAGGGGACTAAAGATAATAAATTACACTACTTTTTTTTTTCAAAGGACATTCCTGTAAAGGAAAACTAAAAACATAAGGAGGGGAGTGTGTAACAGGAATGGGTAGTTTGATAAAAATATATTTTTAATGGAAGAAATAACATCATAGGAGACGTCTTTGAGGAGGAAAAAGTGATGCAACCTAGAGCACAAGTGGTAGAGTTGACCTTAGTAAGAAAAGAGCATGCAATATTCAACAATATAAATCCTCATTTGTGTAGGAGTTTCATTTTATTTTGTTTCTTCATTGAGCATACAGTCCTTGTCTAACGTGGAGCCAGATGTTTAGCAGGTACACAATAAATATTTGTTAAATAAAAGAATAGTAATAAGGTGGATGGTAAAATATATTAACACAGACAATAAAAATATGTTAGTAGGTAACATTTTATGGAAAATCTCCTGTTGGCACTTCTATTTTATGAGGGAAACAGGAAACATGGTCAATACTTCAAAGAGAGAATTGGAGAGGATGTTTTAGAAGTTTCAGGATAGACAAGTTACAAAATATGAAATGTATATTTGTCCTGTATGAAATATTCAAGTTATATTGCCAAATGAAAAAGCAAGGGGGGGGGGGACTAAAAACATTGCTAAAATGAACTCTGTTCATGAAAACTTGAAAGTCTACTTTATTTTATTCTTACTAAAATATATAATTATTTTTAGTTATTTTTAGAGTGGGGCTGAATTGAGGGAACCTAATTAGGACTACTGGAGAAGATACTTTAAAAAAGTAAATACAAACTGCTCTATATGGTTTGAGAATTTATCTTTTCTATATAGATAAATTTTTAATTGAAATTTGAAAAACGTTGACAAAAAAAATTTAATGGAGCCTGTACTAAATTTTAAGTACAAAAGTAGCAAACATTTTTGACTATTTTGTAGATGTGATTGTCCTTTCACACTTTCTCCTCAAAAGTATCTTCAATTTTGAAAATGAGTATCTGAGGCTCAAGGAAGCAAGATAATTTGTTTGCAGCATACCGTTAGTAAGTAGTGGTATTCAAATCACAGTTGTTAGTAGATAATAAAGCATTTTTGAATAAACACACTATTTGTTTTTGGAAATACTTATAACAGCATTTTAGATAACTGTAAATAAAATAGGACATTTTAATATATGCTAAATTTGTAAGTTAACAAAATATAATTCAAAATATGAACATCATACAAGTTTCAATTAAGTGTATATATACTATATTCTACTTACCAATACCAACACCCAGATCGGAAAGGTAGCTGTGGAAAAGAATCATCTTTTTGTTGCCTTCTGTTGGTCCTGGGCTTTCAATTTTTGTTTTTGTTTTTGTTTTATCTAAAGATCAATAGTAAATTACAAAACCTTTCTAATGTCCATTTCAGATGCTTAGGATTCCTTTTTTGTATCGTTTTAAGACACTGTCACCCAGGCTGGAGTGCAGTGGTGCGATCACAGCTCACTGAACACTCGACCTCCCAGGATCAAGCAATTCTCCCACCTCAGCCTCTTGGAGTAGCTGGGATTACAGGTGTGTGCCACCTGTGCCTGGCTAATTTTTGTATGTTTTGTAAAGATGGGGTTTCCTCATGTTGCCCAGGCTTGTCTCGAACTCCTGGGCTCAAACAATCCCCTCCCAAAGTGCTGAGGTTAGGTATGAGTCACTGCACCAGTCCTGACTGGTGTTTAAAGTTTAAACTGACGAAAGTATTAGGTCAAGGCTAAGGAAAGAAAAAAACAAAAACAAAATATCACAGTAATATAGTCTTTAAATTAAAAAAAAAAAACTAAAATACATGTTGCATGTAACACTCAGAAATACTGAATATTCAGAAAATATTCAGACTTTTTCCAACTCCACATATTGAAACATAACGTTTCTTAACTAGTTCACTCAATTGTCCATCCTTTAAAATTAGAATTAGATTTATATATGCATTTTTATAAATGCATTCTTTCATTTTTAATCACGTTCAGGTCTGTATTACTCTGTTTTAATGCTGCTGATAAAGATATACCCAAGACTGGGTAATTTATAAACAAAAACAGATTTAATAAACATGAGTTTGGCCTTATCTTCATGTCTTGTATTATTTATATGTTATGTTTTAGAAGATCAGAGGTCTCTGAAGCACTTAGAATTATTAAGTACCATCATAAGGTATGTGGATTTTCTGTACTCATCATCATTGGTAGCGGTTTAACTTAGGTTTGGTTATTGAAAGAGCATATGCAAGGCACTTACCTGGTAACCAAAACTAAGACTTGACAGTGAATTATCTGTAAGGCAATTATGGAATACAGTTTTAAGGTCATAAATCTTAGACTATCAAAATCAACAACTAATAATGTCATGAATCTGAAAAATCATTTCTTTACCGTTAACTTAATAATTATAATGCAGAGAATGACCTTGATTTACTGGATATTTGTAACTATTCTAATCACCTATCAGAGTAATCCTGTAAAATAAAACTGTAGGATATGAAATTTGTATCCTGTTTTTCATTAAATAATTTTTCCTTTTTGTTTAAATTATATAAATCTAGTATTTTAGAATAGCCAATCCTTGCATTCTTGCATTTTTAATCACTTTCAGGTCTGTATTAGTCTGTTTTAATGCTGCTGATAAAGACATACCCAAGACTGGGTAATTTATAAAGAAAAACAGATTTAATAAACACAGTTCCACATGGTTGGAGAGGCCTCACAGTCATGATGGAAGGTGAAAGGCACTTCTTACATAGCAGCAGTTCAGAGACAAATGAGAGCCTGAGAGTCAACAACAGGGGAAACCCTTTGTAAAATCATCAGACCTCGTGAGATTTACTCAGTACCATGAGAATAGTATGGGGGAAATCATCCCTATGATTCAATTATCTCCCACCAGGTCCCTCCCACAACACGTGGGGATTATGGGAGCTACAATTTAAGACGAGTTTTCGGTGGGAACACAGTGAAATCACATCAAGAACTTACAATGCTATAGCTCTCTTTTCTTAAAAATAACTAAGGAGAAAATACTGTATATTAACCCTTCTTAGCTTCTAAAGTACACAACACAGCTGTCAAAACGAGAAATAAACAACAGATAATTAGAAATAAAGTAAAACTCTATCTTATCTTAATGTCCATAGGTATGCAGATACATGTAAAATGCAAAATAAATCATAATAGTGTATCTTAATATTAGAATAAACATCCAAGTTTATTTTTTTTTAATTGTACACTCTGGTAATGAACTTGTAATACATTTTTTCTTCGGTAGGGAATACAAGTCTCAAGGAGTTAAGATATGCATGCAAAATTACAGAATCATTCAATAACACTGTGGACAGTATATTTTGTAATCTAGACATAATTTTTCAGAATATTTGTTCTTATATAAATAGAATAGTGTTTGTTGTAATTTACCACTCTGACATTAGACAATAAAAGAAACTAAAAAACAACAGTCTCAATGTTTTTCATGTGAATTGTGATATGCAGAAGAAAGGCCCCCAAAAGATTTCCATGCCCTAATCCCTGCAACCTGTGAATTTTCACATTGAATGTGTATGTTACATGCAAAAGGAACATTGTAGATGACTGAGGTTAAGGGCCATGAGATGGAGAGAGCAGCCAGAATTTTCTGGACATGCAATCTAATCACATGTATCCTTAAAAGCTAAGAATATTTCCTTGTTGTAATGAGAGGGGAAATGTGACCACAGAAGGGTGAGAGATGCAGTGTGTCTGGCTTTGAAGATAAAGGGATGGTATCACAAGTCAAGGAATCTGAGTGACCTCTAGAAACTGGAAAGGGCAAGAAAATGTATTGTCTCCTACAGCTTCCATAAAAGATCATGTCCTGCTGATGAAACGGGAAAGGTTCCCTTGTCCCTCCTCAGGGCGTGCAACAGGTGAAGTGGCTCGCTTCTTCAGTGCCCCACTGCTCAGACCTCTGGGGGAGCATACAGACAGGCAGATTGTGGGGCTACGACCCCGCAGCGGCATCTGGGAGTGGATGTTTACAGTTTCTGAAGCTCCAGGGGCTGTCTGCTACCGTGTGCTTTTTTAGTTTTGCCATCTATGGGCAGCTTGTGTTAACCAGCTCAATTAGACCCTCTACCTTGTCACAAGGACAGAGGGCTTTCTGTATCCCAGGTTCTTGCCTTGGTGTACCAGAAGAATAAGATCACATGTGGGATTGGACGAAGAGTGCAAGGCTTTATTGAGTGGAAGTAGCTCTCAGCAGATGGGGGAGCCAGAAGGAGATGGTTTTCCCCTGGAGTCAAGCTGCTCAGCCACCCGGGCTCTCCTCCTACCTCTCCGGCCGAACTCTGTGAGTCCACAGGTGGATGGCCTGCCACCGTGCTGGCATCTGTCCGGTGTGCTCTTCTACTGGCATGTGCCCCTTAACATCCTCTCAACATCCAACTGCTTGTGTCTCTGCCAACTAGGGTCTCAGGGTTTTTAAAGGCACAGGATTGGGGCATGGTGGGCCAGGGTGGTCTAGGAAAATGCAATATTTGGACACGAAGGCAGGAGAGCCTGTCCTCACCTAGGTCCATGGGCAACGCCCGGGCATGGAGTCCTCACCAGGGACCTACCCTTCTCTACCCAGCACTTCCCTGCCCCTCTTCCATATCACTGACACCTTGATTTTAGCCCAATGGAACCTATGTTGGATTTCCAACTTATAGAACTCTTAAGATAATAAATCTGTGTTGTTTAAGTTACCACATTTGTGGTCATTTGTTGTAACAACAGAAATGGATTATGTCTAACAATTTAATACCACAGTATTCAAATTATGTGTGCCAAATTAAAATATTACTGCCTATGTTGTACATAATTTTCCATAGTAATAGATACTATAGAGAATTTTCTCAAATTTGAGTATTCATATTGAAACTGTCAAAATATATGTTGCCATATATAAATATGACAACAATTTATAGCATAGCAATACAAATTATTTAATAACTTACAAAGGCATGATTATTTTCTTTTGAAAAAGTCTGGTATCATGCATAGGAATTTGCAGCACTTTTACATAACAATGTTTTTAGGGATATTTTTACATGAAAAAATATTTACCTAAAGACTGATGGCTGTATTAAAATAATTTACCATAACTTATTTAAGAACATTTTTCAAGTAATTTGTGATGTTTTCAATGTATGCCATTATACATAATTTTACATAAATATATATGTACTTAATATATTTCACTAGATTGTTTTACCTTAAGAAAAAGTACTAGAAGTCAAATTTTTCCTTAGAAAGATATTTCTTTAATCCCAATATTGTTCTTTAAACTGGATATTAAGTACAGAGGCCCTTCTCTTTGTTACATAACTTCTGTTTGCACAAATTGAAACGAATTGGGAAAAAGTCAGTATATTCTAAAATAAAATTAACAATTCAAATTATTTGCAAGTATATGGAAAATCAATTGACATAATCAATCAATATCTTGAGGTATGATTGCACAGAAAATAATAGTTATTAAAAATATTTTATTTTGTTTTTGTACAGTGATTGTTTTCCCTGCCTCAGCTACAATGATTTTACTATTAAACACTTTATTTCTTATCTTCTTTCAGTTAACCTTGCCTAGAAATTGAGAAAATAATAAAAATGCCATGTTTTTAATAATCAAAGTATAATATAGCAGAAAAATCAAATTATTAGAAAAATTTTAATATAAATGTATTAATATGTAAATGTTAATTTATTATATGTGAATTTTATTTATTTGTTTAAATAGTGAAATTTACCTAGACAACACGAGCAAACAAACAAAAAGCACTGGAAAAATTCTATATCCATAAATATACTATTACAAGAAGACCACATTTTCAGATTACAGCATGGAAATAAAAACCTACCTTGGAGATTGGGCACAGTGGCTCATGGCTATAATTTCAGCACTTTGGGAGGCCGAGGTGGAAGAATCACTTGAACTCAGGAGTTCAGGACCAGCCTGGGCAACAGAGTGAGACCTCATCTCTACAAAAATTTTAAAAATTACTTGAGCATTTTGGCAGATGCATGTAGTCCTAGCTAATCTGAAGGCTAAGATGGGAGGATCACTTGAACCCAGAAGGTCCAGGCTGCAGTGAGCCATGATCACACCACTGCACTCCAGAGTGAGTGACAGAGTGAGACCTTGTAAAGGAAAAATAAATACATTTGGTAGAGGAAGTCGATATCCATACTCAGCCTCTTCTTTCTAGCTTCTTCATGCTTTTATTAAGGCTAAAATTCTGTTATGTCTAATATAAATATCTGCAATTTTTGGGAAAGCAAACAATTTCCTCCCATAGCATCAATTCCACAAACATATTTCTACTAATGAATAGAAGAAATCTCTACTCCCTTTTTGTGCATTGAAAATGCTCCTGTGACTTCTTGGTAATCATAATTAAAATAGAAAATGGTAACAAGAGCAACACTATAAGAACAACAACCACCAAAAAAAAACCCAAATCAGTTAAACCTTTACATACTCAACGTACAGACTGCAGTGTTTTTAACTCTAAAATTCTTTTTTTCTATAGGTTTATTAGATCTTTTCACTCTAATTAGAACTTTTTGTTTTCTTTTATTCAAAACTTTAACAATTCAAGTACAGATTTATAGAAAATTATTTTACCCTAGCAAGTAGAATTTTTTTTTTTTTTTTTTTTTTTTTTTTTTTTTGAGATGGGGACTTCTTATGTTACCCAGGCTGGAGTGCAGTGGCGCCACCCTGGCTTACTTCAACCTCCATCTCCCACATCAGCCTCCTGAGTAGCAGAAGATGGTGCTACAGGCCCGCATTACTATGCCCAGAAAATTTTTTGTATTTATGTCGAGACAAGCTTTCCTCATGTTGCCCAGTCCGGTCTGGAACTCATGGGCTCAAGCAATTTGTCCTCCTTGGCCCTCAAAATGTCGGGATTAAATGCATGAGCCACCACACCCACCCTAGAAGTAGATTTTTTAAATAAACTCTATAATGTGAACAATTGAGAGCATTGTGCATTTTTAGGTTTTAGTTTTTCAATTTGTACGCATTATGTTTACAATTATCTATCCTACATTATTTGCACATTAATTAGGTTTTTCCTATATTTTAAAATGGGTGTATTTCCTTTTTCTCAATATCTAGAGATAATGTGAATATTGATTCCTTTACCATTTAGTTGAATATTTAGAATTAGAATTATATATATTTTACTTATAACAAGATTTACCTCCTCCTTTGTGAATTGAGAATGCTAGCATGGAATTTGCATGCTGGAAATAATGTATAAGCACCCTCATAATTAATTATTAAGGCTATTTATTATTTAGAAGAAAAGTGCCAGCAATCAGTGTCTTTAAACACAGTCTTTAAAAAAATATACTGAAACTGTATTATTTACTGTATCAATCTGTCTTCCTAGTAGAAACATAGTAAAATAAACTGTCAGAGAATTATTTTCTGCTCATGTAAAATAAAACATTACATGTCATTTTGGGATATGTAAATGACCTGAAGAACCTGTAAAATAAATATAATATGTACACAAGCAATACCACAGTCAAAATAATGTTATTTAAAATAGTTTGTTTAATATTAAGCAGTGAAAAGCATTTGGGCACTATGTCTGGAGGAAAAAGAGTGGATGAAAAATTATAGTTTATCAAATACAAATCTCAAAAATAGACTTATCCATTCTCACTAACTCAAGACCTAGTGTTTTACTATGCTATTTATTTTAAGCATTAAAAAAAAAAAATTAAAAATCTCTGCTAAACCTAGGAAGCACATATAATACAATTCAACAAATTTCATGAAAATTGATTTATCTATAAAATGTATTTGTTTTGAATTTTCAGTATTGTATTAAATTTGCAAATTCATTCATATTAAATCTCAGTATGTACTTTTTATTTGTATTCATGGAAGAGTTTTCAGTGTGAAATACCATGGTTTCAACAGCCAGCAAGTTTCAGATTCTCTTAAACTGACGAATTGTCTATCATTTTCATTAAAGGTAAACCAGTATAGTTTCAGCTTTTGAGGGATAAACAAGTATTTTCCCATTATGATTTGTTAGACAAAGACAAAAAATGAAGAACAGTAAGAAGATAAAAGTAAAGATGCGAAACCAAAAATAAAGAGTAAATAATATATGTGTTTTTAAAGAAAAATTTATCTTTAAATCAGTTATTGTGTTAAGAATTTTCATTAATTTTGTTTTAGAATTTTTGATCCACTTTCACTATTTTTAATTATTAAAGGGCAGTTAATAATTGCTTTAGGAAAGAGTAACTGAAATTATCAACTACAAAAACATATTTTTAATTTTACTGCTGAAAACATTTAAGTGAGTTCAAATTGCTTTAGAAGAATAGCTAAATTCTTTAACATGAAAAATGAAGTTTGCCTGACAGTTGCTTACTTATTCTCAGTTCTGAACAGCCCCTATATTAATCTCTGCATTCAAAATACAAACATCTAGAAATCTCCTAACTACAGAAATATTTCCCTGATGAAGCTAGTAAATCATAAACAGTATCACAACCTGAGACAAGGCAATTATTAACCTTATCAATTTCAAATATGCGGGAGTGGTAATCTTTTCACATTCCTTTTTGTTTCACTGGTCTGGTACCTAGAAAAAGGAGATATATGCTGATGAATTAAATTATTACATATAGGACATTTTCTCTCTTGCCATATACTACAGCCACTAGGTTTCTTAAGGTTCTGAAGAGATAACAGGTCACATTTGGGAATACTGCTCGAATATATTTATGTAGGGATATGAATTTTTCCAGTTTTGAAATGGTATGCAAAAAATGAAAAGGCTCAACAGCAGGTACAGTCTGTAATAGAGTAGCTTTGCCATCTGGGCTATATGACATGGCAGACACTATGGCCCTAAAAACATCTGTGGTGAGAAAAGGTATGAAACTGAGTTAATGCAATCCTAATTAGGAGAAACACAACATAAACCCCATGAGTGATGAAGCAATACCAAGGTATCAGCAGGAGATTATTATACACCATTCAAATACACCTGACCATGGAACGCCAAGTGACTACACAGTCAGAACTGAGCATCACAAGTTGAGTTCTTTTAAATCACCAAGCCACAATGTTAGGTGAAGTCATCAACATTCCATATTAAGATAAAAATGTATACTTGAGATTCAGCATAAAGAGGCTTTGAGGGCACAAGTAAGTTATACAAACAGATGGGCACTGTTTTTATTTTTCAATAGTGTGCACTTATGCTTGCCCACTAGGTCATCCCCATGACCATATGAGTGCATTCTTATGGCAAACTGATGGAGAAAAAGGTTAGGTTCAGCTCGTGAGCAGATCGACTGAGAATGTCAGTGGAAACAAAACAGAAACTATGGCTGCATACAGCCCAGTCTGTGCCCTGAAAGAGGGTAGAGTAGAGAAATGTTTGCAATAGGCAAAACTTTGACTAGGGTACCTAACCAGCCACTCTGTGCAGTAAAAGAAATAACTCATAATAAATACATACCGACTTCTTTTTAAAAATTTGTAAATTTACAGTGTAGAAATATAGCTTTTTAGCATGGATATGTTGCCTAGGGGTGAAGTCTGAGTTTTTTTGTGTCACTCCCACATGTACCTATTAAGTAATTTCTCATCCCTTACCCCACTCTTACCCTCTCACTCTTTTGAGTCTTCACTGTCTATTATTCAACACTTTATGCCCATATGTATGCATTCTTTACCTTCCACTTATAAGTGAGAAAATACAGTGTTTGACTGTTTCTGAGTTTTTTCATCTGAGACAATGGCCTCTGGTTTCATCCATGTTGGTGAAAAATGTGTAATTTCATTCTTATTCATGGCTGAGTAGCTTTTCATAACATATATGTACTATATATATCTATGATGTTTACTTTATCCAGTCATTCATTGATAAACATTTAGGTTGACCCCATCTCTTTGTTATTGTGAATAGTGCTGCAATGAACATATGCTTGCAAGTATCTTTTTATATAATGATTTACTTCCCTTTGGGTAGATACTCAGTAGTAGGAATTGCTGGATTGAATGGTAGTTCTATTTTTAGTTCTTTGGGAAATCTCCATACTGTTTTCCATAGAGGTTGTACTCATTTGCATTTCTACCAACAGGTATAAACTTTCCCTTTCCTGGCATGGTCACCAATATCTGTTATTTTTTGACTTTTTAATACTAGCTATCCTGATTTGTGTCAAATTGGTGTCAAATTAGTGTCAAACCTCATTGTGCTTTTAATTTGAATATTTCTGATAACTATTAATGTTGAGCATTTTTTCACATACTTATTGGCCATGAATATGTCTTCATTTGAAAAAACAAGAAATGGAGAAAGGATTCCCTATTTAACAAATGGTGCTGATAAAACTGGCTAGCCATAAGTAGAAAGCTGAAACTGAATCCCTTCCTTACACCTTATACAAAAATTAATTCAAGATGGATTAGAGACTTAAATGTTAGACCTAAAACCATAGAAACCCTAGAAGAAAACCTAGGCAATACCATTCAGGACATACAGGACATAGGCATGGGCAAGGACTTCATGTCTAAAACACCAAAAGCAATGGCAACAAAAGTCAAAATTGACAAATGGGATCTAATTAAACTAAAGAGCTTCTGCACAGTAAAAGAAATTACCATCAGAGTAAACAGGCAACCTACAGATTGGAGAAAATTTTTGCAATCTACTCATCTGACAAAGGGCTAATATCTAGAATCTACAAAGAACTCAAATAAATTTACAAGAAAATAACAAACAAGCCCATCAAAAAGTGGGCAAAGGATATGAACAGACACTTCTTAAAAGAAGATATTTATGCAGCCAACAGACACATAGAAAAATGCTCATCATCACTAGCCGTCAGAGAAATGCAAATCAAAACCACAATGAGGTACCATCTCACACCCGTTAGAATGGCGATCATTAAAAAGTCAGTAAAAAACAGGTGCTGGAGAGGATGTGGAGAAATAGGAACACTTTTACGCTGTTGGTGGGACTGTAAACTAGTTCAACCATTGTAGAAGACAGTGTGGCGATTCCTCAAGGATCTAGAACTAGAAATACCATTTGACCCAGCCATCCCATCATTTGGTATATACCCAAAGGATTGTAAATCATGCTGCTGGCCAGGTGCGGTGGCTCAAGCCTGTAATCCCAGCACTTTGGGAGGCCGAGACAGGTGGATCACGAGGTCTGGATATCGAGACCACCCTGGCTAACGTGGTGAAACCCCATCTCTACTAAAAAATACAAAAAAACTAGCTGGGCGAGGTGGCGGGCACCTGTAGTCCCAGCTACTCGGGAGGCTGAGGCAGGAGAATGGCGTAAACCCGTTAGGTGGAGCTTGCAGTGAGCTGAGATCCAGCCACTGCACTGCAGCCTGGGTGACAGAGCGAGACTCCACTCAAAAAAAAAAAAAAAAAAAAAATCATGCTGCTATAAAGACATATGCACACGTATATTTATTGCGGCACTATTCACAATAGCAAAGACTTGGAACCAACCCAAATGTCCATCAATGACAGGTTGGATTAAGAAAATGTGGCACATATACACCGTGGAATACTATGCAATCATGAAAAGGGATGAGTTCCTGTCCTTTGTAGGGACATGGATGCAGCTGGAAACCATCATTCTTAGCAAACTATTGCAAGAACAGAAAACCAAACACCTTACGTTCTCACTCATAGGTGGAAATTGAACAATGAGAAGACTTGGACACAGGAAGGGGAACATCACACACCGGGGGCCTGTTGTGGGGTGGAAGGAGGGGGAGGGATAGCATTAGGAGATATACCTAATGTAAATGATGAGTTAATGGGTGTAGCACACCAACATGGCACATGTATACATATGTAACAAACCTGCACATTGTGCACATGTACCCTAGACCATAAAGTATAATTAAAAAAATAAGCATAATACATTTATGCTTTATTTCTTAAGAAATTTAGACTCTCTATGGATAGATACAGGTTCATGTAGGGGAAGCTTTTCCAACATGGGATAAACATCTCAACTTTAAGCTCTACCGGCCACCAAATTACTTTGAGTTCCTCATATCAAGAGAACAGTAGGCAAAAAAAAAAAAAAAAAAAAAAAAAAAAAAAAAAAAAAAAAAAAAAAAGACTCACCGTCCCGGCAGAGCTAATTGGCACTTATCATCAAGAGGACACGATGCTGGGTTTTTGCAAAGAATGCAAGAAATAAAACGTTTGGCCCCAGGTAGTCTACTTTGGGGTATCTTTTATTACTCCTTGCCTAATCTTTATAAAAAGTGGCCAGCATGTGCATTGTGTCCAGGATTGATGTTTTGGGGCACTAACCTTATACGTGGAGTTTTTTTCCAAACCAGACTGCTAACTATAGTCTGACCAGTATGGCCTGAATATTCTCTTCAGCCTGACTGAAATTTAGACAGGCTTCTTCTTGACTATAGGTCCCTGGCCTCCTTTTTTTTTTTTTACAGTATTTACTTAAAAAAACTTAAAATTGCAAATTATTTCTCTGCCCCTGTGAGTGTAAATATTTTCTCAGCTTCTTGCCAGTTTTACCACCCAGGAGTTCTTTCTCAAAAATGTGGAATCCATCTCTTTGAAATGTAATCATCAAGAAAGATAAAACCTCTGTCTCTCAGTGTCTATGAGTAGGTAGGAATCTAACTTTGATAAAAGACAATTAATATAGACAGCCTAATCACATTGACTAGTCTTCCCCCTTAGATCCTCTAATACTTTTGCGCTAGCTCACATCAGCATTTGAAAGTCTTCTTTTCTTTTCTTTCAGTTGAGTTGAATTTCTCTTCCCTGTGGCAATAGCCTTGACTCCTCTTGCAATCGTTTTGGGTAGCCTTCCTTGTCATTTTTAACAAGTGTTTGGTGCAATTTTTCTTTGACAAGTCCTGGAGAAGCATATTCTACATGGGTTGAACTTACACTAAAAAGCAAGTGAATATGAGTGGCACAAGTGGTTGACAGTAATGGATATTGCAGGGCAGCATGTATATCTGCCTTTTCAATAGGCACTCGTTTTCCCAGCTTCCTGGTGTTGACTGCTGATTGCTCATAGAGGCACCTGTCTCTGAGATACACCTTCATACGAATGTAGCTGCCTCCTGTGTCTAATAACTGACCAATGAGAAGTTACATATCCCAGCTTCTTTGCTGTAATTTGGGACAAGTCTGAAGGGTCACTCTAACTCCAGAGATCCTTTATTGCAACTGTATTACAGTTTAAAAGTCTCTCTCTAGGTGTATACTTCCTTTTTTCCACTCTCTTACAGGTATTACTCCTAAGGGAACTTCCCAGCAAAACTCTAACATGCAAATTTCTGTCTCAGAGTTTGTTAACAGAGATCACAATTTAAGAAATTCTTCATATGCAGGCATTCTTTAAACGACATCCATTTTTACTATTTTTACAATGTTAAACTTCACCCCAGCTGTGAACCTGGATTACATAACTTACTTTCTTGATGGAGAAAACAGTGTTTCATATAAAAAATGCTGATATAACTAGTCAAATAGGGTTATATTTATCTTCTTAATTTTACATTGACAACAGATTTAACCAATAGTTTTGTTAGTGATAGAATATTTTTATCAAAACACTGTTGCACTTAATATTTATTTAGGTCTTTCCCAGTTTTGTTACATGCCATGTATGTGTTTTTAACATTTTTGAAAACTATAAAATAGTAATAAGTTATACAGTCTTTATTAATGTTCTAGGAAAGGTCATTTTCCACTGCATATTTTCAAACTGCTGATTTTACTAATTATCATGTTTTGTACATTTTTATTCAAATTGTTTTAATCTTTTTGTACACTCAGACATCTTATTTGTTACGTAACTGTTTGAGAGTGTTTATTTACTCCCGCTTGCTTAGCAGCAATGCCAATTTTCTTCTCACTGGGTTGGTTTTGTATGAGGTACTCTATTATAAAAGCAGCTGACAAGCTGTCTTGGTGCTCTGAAATTGCCTAGTCTCATAGCTTGCCTTTTCTGTCTAACATCGGAGTATGCACAAAAGTTAGTAGTCTTTGTCTCTTCATTGTTTTTTTCTTGGTGATTACTTTTCTCAGAACAGGAAATTTGATGGAATCATTTAGAGTTTAGGAGTATCCTAAATATTTACCTATGTGTTTATTTTCACTTTTCCTATTATAATGTAACCAATGATCCAAAGGACCCTGTGTTTCAAAAATTTTCTATAATAAATCCATCAATGTGCAGGACATTGTTCATAGCAAGTACTCCAGATCTTTAACAAATGCATTCTTGGACAGACATGAGCTCTAAAAATATTAAACTTTTCTATATTAAATCTATTATATTTTTTAAAAAATACTTGACACTCAATTTATTACTAAAAATTGTCCTCCAGGGTACAGCATTTATTTGTCCTCACCCTCTCCCCAGAATCCCTGGGAGTGTTTCTGTTATTGTGGAGGTAAAAGGGGATCTGGGGACAGGGTGGGACATACCATGGAGACTGGGTGGTCACAGAACACACACACACACACACACACACCCTACAACTACAGCTACCAAAATAACCAGCATGGTGTTGGGACACTTCCCCAGTGGGGGCTAGAATTACCCATGGTAACCTGTGCCCTGCTCCCTGAGACAGGGATGGCCAGGCAGGTCGTGTGGGGAGGCAGGAGGACATTTCTCCATGTTTAAATTTTCTGTAATAAATCTATCAACATGCAGGACACAGTACACAGTAAGTATTCCAGATCGTTAACAAATGCTTGCTTGGACAGAAATGAACTCTGTAAATATTGGCACATCATTATAATATATTTTAATCTCTTGATGCACACAATTATACTTAGAACTGTATTTTTGGTTTGGTAAAAACTTATCTGACAATTCTGGTGGTACTTAGAGTTCATCAAAGCTTAGAAACCAAAAGCCTGATTATTATATCGAAATACTTTCTAGAGCTCAAACATAAATGCTTAAGAAACAGCTCTGCAAAAACAATCTAGTTTTGAATCTAGTTTCTGATAAGGCCCATTTTTTGAGAAGTTCTCCTGCTTTACTAAAATATATGATTCTTGGCTTACACAAACCACTCAAAGAGAGAGAGAGAGAGAGAGAGAGATATCATGGGCACATTTTGGCCTCTGGTTTTCTTTTTCCAGAATCTCACCTGAAGCTCAAACAGATTATCAAATAGATTTGGCATCAATACTTCTCAAGTGACTGATAACAAACTCTCTTAATGTCAAAAGTCATTGAATTGTTCTATAAGGAAGAATAAAGCCATACCTAAACATATTAAAATATTATTCACTTTGACAATAGAAGTAGTTCCAAGACATGAACTACTGCTGTATTAGAAAGGGGAAGCAATCAGTATTTTTCATCACCTAAGAATCTCTATACCACAAAAAATCCATCACTTCTAATGAAATTGGTAAGTACCTAGGAGGCAAATGTCTTTTTTTTTATTTCTAGTCTGAAAGCTGGCTTAAAAAGAGCAGATGTAGTTAAGTCACATTCCCATTAATGAGAAAAACTTACCTAATAGTGAGTATATTTATCAAGTCTTTTTAAAAAAAAACATTAAATTTTCATTAAGATTTCAAGGGCTATTATTGTTTTATTTTAACTAGATCTGTAGACTATTCTTAATATTAAAATTGGATATAATAACACATTTATTTTTATTTAAATTATATAGATTATCCAGTAAAAATATTACTTAGCCTTATTTGTCTAAAAGATGGCTATATTTTTGAATTTATATATAGGTATTTTTTTAAAAAAATTACAAAGATCGCCTTCGATTCCTGCTTACAAATGATTATCTAGTACAATTTATGCTTTACTTAGTGTGTAACTGGTTTATCATTATCCGTGGTAATAATTACAGATCATAGTTTTTAGTGAATTTAAGTATTCTTTTAACAAAAGCAAATGAAGCCACATGTGTGTAACTTCTTTATTTTAAGATATTTACAGCAGGGCCCAGTGGCTCACACCTGTAATCCTGGCTCTTTGGGAGCTGAGGTGGGCGGATCGCCTGAGGTCAAGAGTTCAAGACCAGCCTAGCCAACATGGTGAAACCCCATCTCCACTAAGAATACAAAAATTAGCCTAGTGTGGTGGCAGGCGCCTGTAACCCCAGCTACTCAGGAAGCTAAGGCAGAAGAATCCCTTGAACCCGGGAGGTGGAGGTTTCAGGTAGCCAAGACTGCGCCACTGCACTCCAGCCTGGGCAATAGAGCAAGACTCTATCTCAAAAGAAAAAAAAAAAAGATATTTACTAGAGATTATCTATAACTATCCCCCTCCATGGTAACTTGGGTACAATTGGAAACTACATTAACACTTTCTGGCTGATAATATCCTTAAGGAGTAATTTCCAAAATGAAAATTATCCATAAGTATTGTTTTAAATAGTAAAGTTACTGAAGAGTAAAACTCCATATATCATTAAAAAAAGTATTTAAAATGAATAAAAATGTAACATGTTATAATTTTTCAGGAGAGTAAATTGGTTATACATTTTTACTTCATAAAGCTAGGCTTTCAGTAGCTGTAGCTTTTCTACATAACACTTATTTCAATTTTAAATTATACATTTATCTGTGTGATTATTTGATTAGTGGCAGCTGGTCTCATTAAGGAGAAAACTTCATGAGAGATAAGAGCATATCCATATTGTTCTCTATTTGTCCCCCAAATTTCTCTTCCTGGCACATGGACTTAATTTAATATATTTACTAAATAAATTAAATAACAGAAACTGAAAAACTGACTCTTATGAAATTATTTTTATATGACCAGGAATTGGACCAATAGAAACAAATGTAAAACATAACAAATTATCATACGAGTTTAATGACAGTATGATGCACAATTTTATGTGCAACCTTATGCTTTAGGATATTCTGACACTAGACAATTCCAAGTATGATGGATAGATAGATAGATGGATATATAAATATTGATATGTTTACATTTCTGGATTTAACTTTTCTAATTTCAGAGGTAAATTTGAAATCAGAATTATTTGGCTTTCTAACCTTTCTGTAATAATAATTACTAGCAATTTATAACAAAATTTTGTATTGTCTCAATTAGATTTTGCTTTATAAGCATAATCATTTTTTATAAGATTTCAAAATGTATTTGTAATACATAGCCAGAAAATAGTGAGGCTGTGGCAAATCTTTTATTTCCCCCACACATTTGATAAGGCCTAAAGCATGCAATTGGGGCAAAGTTTGAAGCTATTAAAACAAAAAAATATATATAAAATTGTTATATAAACATAATTGTCCCTTTGAAATGTAACTGTTTTTCAGTCACTAAAAAGTTTTATTATGTTCCCATAAGAACCAACATTTTATTTAATTATATAGTTTACAACAGATATTTCTGAAAACATATATAGATATGTTACATTACTACATGTCTTATGAATTTATTAAGCTAAATTGTAGAGATCACAATTTTCTACTTTTTCACACATTTTCTACTTTTTTTCCCCTGAACGTATAGTACTTTTTTCATTAATTTTTACAATGTTTTCTAATACATTTATCTGAGATTATAGCATATCTGTATAATATAATCAAGTTGTACACCATGATGTTATGGATGTGTATCAAATCTTTTGTTTGATTATCATAATTTTTTTATAAATTAATTTTATTTGTTGCATAAGTAGTATGAGCACTTAGAAGAGATTTCTTTTCATAAGTATATGTATTTATCTTCTTGGGCCACCATAATTGAATATCATACACTGGGTGACATAAACAGCAGAAACTCATTTGTTCGCAGTTCTGAGTGTTAAGAGGTCCAACACCAAGCAGCTGGAAAATGTGGCTTCTGGTGAAGCTTCTCTTTCTGACTTGCTGATGACCCCTTCTCGCTGGGTTCTCACGTTACCTTTCCTTTGGCACACGAGTGAAGGGAGAGGGAGAGCGGGAGGGAGAGAAAGAGAGAGAGAGAGAGAGAGAGAGAGAGAGAAAGAGAGAGAGAGAGAGAGAGGAACAGAGACAGAGAGAGAGCAAGCTCTGGTTCCTCTTCCTCATCTTATAAAGACTTTGGTATTATTGGATTAGGGCTTCAATCTCAGGACCTCATTTAACCTAATTACCACCTGAACGACTCAATCTATGACTAGAGTCATGTTGGAGGTTAAGGCTTCAAGCTGTGAAATTGGAGGGAGAAACAATTCAGTCCGTAACAATATACATTCCCTTTTATCCCCCGTCAGTTGTTTGTAAAGATTTGAAATGTTTTTTTCTTTTCTTACTGCTTTTTATGTTATGTTTTTGTGGCTGTTTGAGTGTATAAGCTACAGCCACCTAGGTATAGCCATTGTCCTATAAAAAGTATTATGTACAAAATGTTTTTCACAGTAGACAACAAGCTTACATAACTTTAATTGGTTTGTATATATTTTTTTAATTATAAAAATATAGTTTAAAGGGTTTTTTTGCTGATTTCATGACTAATAACTTTTCAATGTGAAAATATGAACAGAATTTAACTTTGCATTGAACTAAACCATTGCTATGGTAATAATATCAGAAAATATAATCAACAGCACTTTTAAAGTCATTTCAGCATTTCTCATTAAATGGGATAGTACGATGTATTTCTAAGTCTATTCAGTTATTAATAGATCAACTGCAGTTTTTCCTCTGCTGTGAGACAAATGGCAAAGAGGAATCATAGAGCTTTAACAGTATTTCTAGTATGACACAAGATTAAAATATCAATATAACTTTTAACACTGTATTTTCACATTAAGTGAAATGTTAAAGCTTCCATTCTTGGATAATCTCCTGCCGGTAATTGTGCCAGATTGCATTCTGATAATTTTCTACCATGACAAATAAATATTATCAGTTAAAGTTGTTTCAAATTTCAAACAGAGCTGTGTGAGTGTGGTTGTTTACCGGATGTCACAGGATGTCACAAAGTCTATCTCTTATAACTCTGTCTTATTGATATTATGATGCTTATAATTTAAGTCAATATATTATGGTTTCTGGCAGCTGGGCCTGGCTTGTGTTTCTGTTTTTTGTTTTTTTTTTTTATTCTTTCTGACTAGGCCTTTCTGATGGCAATACAAAAGAAGCATTTGTAATTTTATCATATATTTTATTAATATACTAATCACATTCTATAAACTGTGTAGAATTATAAAAATAAAACTTATTTAGTTTTATACTATATTTTATACCACATGCAATCAGTACTTTGATAATAACAGGATGAAAACACAATTAAGTCAAATACTATTCTAAAAGTCTTAAAGTTGGAATGGACTTTAGATGTCATTTATTGAAATATTTTATCCCATGCAGAAGAATGAACCCCCATAGTATGACATGATGGAATAAATAAATAACTAAAAATCCAGTGACCTGAATTTTAAATTCTTCTCCATAACAGATTAAAAGTAAGAATTTGGGCAAAATTGTTAATCTCATTGAACCTCAGTAACCTCATTTATTATTAGCATTACCTAGTTTTCTGAATCTTATTCTGTGGTCATGATCTCTCTCTGTTCATCCAATCAGTGATGCACTGTTGAAACAGGGCACTGATGCAAGAGCGGTCTGTCTTTCCTTCACAGTTCCATTCCCTTTACTAAGGATCTCCTTTTTTCCTCCTCACCAAGGGCCTCTAGTTATCAACACACCTTGGGGTCTGCTTGGGAGGATCTTTTGAGGTCTAAGAGTTATTTGGTACTGAGTCATTTTTAATGTTATATTTTGTGAGAATAGACTTTAGACTAACAATATAGAATGTGTATGCGTATGTGTGCATACCCAAGTTCATGTGATCCTAATATCCTCTCATCAATTGGTCATTAATGGGAAAGTGATGTAGATTGTTAACTACAAGGATTTTATATGTATCAGCTAAGACAATTTTTCAGAAATAAAAATAAATGACATTCTCAGTGTTTTAATTTTTGGAAACTCTGAGGCACAGGATATTTATAATAACAATTATTTGAACATAAATAATTTTATGCTCTAATTTAGTCAATGATCACACTGTTTACTAAAGACAGGACCCCAATCCCTTTTAGCCTGCAGGATTTCTGCTAAGAAATCTGCCATTAATCTGATGGATTTTTCTTCGTAGGTTACCTGACACTTTTGCCTCACAGCTCTTGTTTCCTTCATCTTGACTTTAGGGAACGTGATGACTATGTGCCTAGGCAATAATCTTTTTGTGATGAAATTCCCAGGTGTTCTTTGAGCTTTTTGTGTTTGGATGTCTAGATCTATAGCAAAGCCAGGGAAGTTTTCTGGATTATTCCCTCAAATATGCTTTCTACACTTTTAGATTTCTCTTTTTCCTTAGGAACACCAATTATTCTTAGGTTTGGTTGCTTAACATAATCCCAAACTTCTTGGAGCTTTGTTTTTTTTTTTAGTTATTTTTTCTTTGTCTTTGTTGCATTGCGTTTATTTGAAAGTCTTGTCTTCGAGCTCTGAGTTTCTTTCTTGTACTTGTTTGATTCTGTTGCTGAGACTTTCCAGTGCATTTTGCAATTCTCTAAGTGTGTCTTTCATTTCCATAAGTTGTGATTGTTTTTTATTTATGCTATACATTTCACTGAGGATTTTTTCATTCATATCATGTTTCTTCTTTTTAAATTTATTTCAGTTGGACTTCATCTTTCTCTGGTGCCTCCTTGACTGCTTTCATAGTTGATCTTCTGAATTGTTTTTCTGGCAATTCAGGGATTTTGTCTTGGTTTTAATCCACTGCTGGCGAGTTAGTGTGACCTTTTGGGGGTGATAAGGACCCTTGTTTTGTCATATTACCAGAATTGTTTTTCTGGTTCCTTCTAATTTGGATAGACCATGTTAGGGAAATCTGAGACTCAAGGGCTGCAGTTTAGATTGTTTTGTCCCACAGGGTGCTCCCTTGATGTAGTGCTCTTCCCTTTCCCCTAGCAATGGAGCTTCCTGAGAGGTGAGCTACAGTGGCTGCTGTTTCTCTTCTGAATCTAGGCACCCAGCAGAGCTACTGGACTCCTGGCTGATATTGGGGAGTGTCTTCTAAGAGTCCTGTGATGTGATTTGTCTTCAGGTCTCTTCTGAGCCATGGATATGAGCACCTGCTCTGGTGGAGGCAGTAGGGGAGTGAAGTGGACTCTGTGAAGGTCCTTGGATGTATTTTTGTTAAGTGTGCTGGTTTTGTGTTGGTTGACCTCCAGCCAGGAGGTGGCGATTTCAGGAGCACATCAGTTGCAGTAGTATAGGGAGGGTCAGGCAGTGGGGAGGGCCATAGAGCTCCCGAGAGATTATGTTCTTTAGCTTCAGCTACCAGGGCAGGTAAAGAAAACCATCAGGTAGGGGCGGAGTTAGGCTTATCTGAGCTCAGACTCTCCTTGAGGAGGGCTTGTTGAGGCTGCCGTGGGAGAAAAGAGTGTGGTTCCCACGCCAATGGAGCTATGTTCCCAGGGGAATTAGGGCTGCCTCTGCTGTGTCACACAGGTAACCAGGGAAAGGAGATAAAGCTGGCAGTCATAGGCCTCATCCAGCTCCCATTCAGCCCATCGTCCAAAAGGTCAGTCTCACTTCCACTGTGATCCCCCACAAAAGCACCAAGTTCATTTCCAGGCAGCCGGTGAGCAGCACTGAGAACTTGTTCCCAGCTACATGCCTCCCAGCTGAGAAAACAAGCCGACTCAGAGTTCCTCAGTTGTCCCACGGAGCCTGCAGTGGCAATCCACCACCTTCAAAGGGTTTGTGTGTTCTCAGTTTTCCGGTATGTTCCTGCAGTTGTTGTTGGTGCAAAAGTTCACAATGTGGGTGTCTACACACTGCTCTGTTCGTCTGAGTCAGAGCTGAAAGTTAGTCCTGCCTCCTCTCTGCCATTTTCCCATATTAACGTTTATGGAAGCAGTTTTCCTATAGTCCTTTTTAGCCAATTCAGGTAAAACACAGTTGTTATCTATCTGAAAGAAAATTGTTTTCTTATAATTGACTGTTACGATAACTAAGTTTATTTCTCTTAAATAAACTACATTGGAATTAAATTCATGATTCTATAATGAGATTAATATAAGACTAAATGTATTTCTTAATTAATGAATTAAGAAAATTGTCTAGATTTTCTCTCTTTTTTTGGTGGTAAGAGCACCTGAAATCTATTATCTTAGCAAATTTTCAGTATACAGCACATATTAACTATACTTACTTATCATGCTGTACAATAGATACCTAGATTTAATCATACTACATAACTACAATTAACAGAAGTGATGATTATACAATCTATTTAGGGAAGAACATTTAGTCAATCTATTTAATGCTTTTATATATATATATATATACACACACAGACACATATACATGGACTATATATATATTCACACACATACAATATGTGTTTTAGATTTATATATAAACTCATAAGTGTATGTGTGTGTATATATACATCTAAGACTAGATTTATGGGAATAGAGCATATTTAAGATTAATGGAAATAATGCACAAATAATATGAGTTAACATATACTCCATACCCAGTTTCCCTTATGCTTAACAACTTACCAGAGTGTGATACATTTATCAGAACAAATCAGTCATTATTGATACACTGTTATCATTAACTTAAATCTACACTTTGAGATTGACTTAGTTTTTATGTAATTCATTTTACCTGTTCCTGGATCTCAACTAGGTTACTGTGTGACATTTAGTCATCACGTGTGGTTAAGCTTCCCTAGGCTGTGACAATTTCTCAGACATTCATTACTTTTGATGATCTTGACAATTTTGAGGAATACTGGTCAGGTACTTTGTCAAATTCCTCTCAGTTGAATTTTTTCTGATGTTTTTCTGATGATTAGAATGGAGTTGTGTATTTTGGGGAGGGACACCACAGAGATAAATTGCCATTCCTGCTTCTTCATTTCAAGGGTACATGCTATCAACTGTCAATGTTACCATCGTTGGTGTGAACCATGATCACCTACCTGGCTAAGGTAGCGTTTGTCAGGTTTAATACTCTAAGGCTGCTTTTTTTTCCTCTCTTCACACTGTACTCTGTTTAAGAAGTAACTATGTGAGGTATACATGTAAGGAATAAGGAGTTATGCTTCATCTTTCCTGATGGGGAGTATTTCTACAGGGTATCTGATCTTCCGCACAGGGATTGGCCTATTTGCCCCATTTATTTATTTATTCAACAATGTATTTATATCAGTATGGATTTATGAGTATTTATTTTATAATTTGAGTTATTATTTAATACTGCTTTATTATTTTATGTCTCAAATTGTTCTAGCTTTGGCTTCTGGGGGCTCTTTCAGTTGTTTATATATCCCTTCGACTCTGCACATGTGTGCGTGAGCATATTACTTCCTTACTTTCTGGAACTACAGAATGTCACAAACTCATATTGCAAATTCCTTTCCCTGAAATTAGCCCTTTCTTCAGAAAGACACAAGAGTCATATTCGAATTGGAATTAGAAACCAATATCTGGGCAATTTCAGTGCCTGGATACTGGTTTCTAATTCCAATTCGAATATGACTGGGATGTTTTTATTTCAGGTATCTCAGCTATCTGAGCAAGGAAATAGATGTGGTTATACACAGAGCTATACATATTTCTGTATGTATCTATCTGCAACTGCATTAAGCATTTCATTAGTTCATACTGGTCTCCCCAGCTCTACTGCAGTATCATACTGATCATCCTAGCATTCCTCCCTTGTATATAACACCCCACTCCAACAGTGAGAAACATACGTTTCTCTGTCATTGACTTATTTGCTAAATTTTCCAAAACAAATCAACAAAATACATGTCTAGTAGCATCAGAATTCTTAAGCTGTCCTGTGTAGAGAACTACTTTAAAACTATAGAACAGTGCATATGTGCAGTTTCTTTTTCCTCCAGTTTTACAGTCTCTCCTCATTTCCAGACTTACTCAGGATAGCACCTTTTCTGCTTAATTCCATCACTGAGTTATTTGTATGTGGTAATATAGTTAGATTGTTTTGTCAGAGTCTGCATTCCTATCATTGAGCGTTCAGACTTCTTTGTACATTTCGGGTACAAGTTCTTTATTCAATATGTGGTTTGCAAATATTTTCTCTCAGTGAATTATCTGACTTAACAGTATCTTTAGCCGTGTTCCACAAATTTGGATATATTGCTTTTTTATTTTCATTTAGTTCATATTAATTTTTTAATTTCACTTGAGACTTTTGTTCTATGTGTTATTTAGAAGCATAAAGTTTAATTTTCAAATATTTGAGAATATTTCTGATATTGTCATTATACATTATAAGGAAGCTTTATTATAAAACCATTGAACTAAAATCTGTGTTTACAGCTGAGGCCAAGGTGATTATTCCAAGATCCTTTCTACCACATGATTTTAGCCAAGGTATATACATTCTCTCATCATTGATTTCTATCTTTGAAATATAATTGAATGGTACAATCTTAAGACCTTTTCACAAATTATTAGCAAGTATATTTTTACACTTTTTTCTTAATAATTGGTTCCCACTCTGCCTCCAAATCTAATATTCATGGTATGCCAAATTACTGTGTCTGGCCTTTGCTTACTTTCTGTATCTCCCAACGAAGCTATATCGCTGAACAAATATAACACAAGCCTCTTTGGCAAAAATGTTGTCATTTTTATTTTCTATTGTTTGTAAGAACGTCTCAGAGGTTGCTTCAGGGAGAAAGGTAGATCTGTGAACTGTATTAGCTAACCATTCCTATTCGGCATAACAGACCATTTAATTGTACAGGATATACTACAGAAGATTTTATTTTTAAATGATTTTTACCACTAAATGTGAAATAGTAAAAGCAAAAGGAAAGGAAACGAGGATTTTAAAAATGTAAATTAAAAAAATTAAAAAGGAAAGAGAAGAGAAAAGAAAAGAAATAAAGGAAAAGTTTACATTACACTTTGCCTTCCTGCTTCAAAATGTTATGGTCCTATCATAATTTTTAAGTGCTACACTTAAATTTTAAGTTTTTAAGTTTTTAAATTTTAAGTTTTAAGTTTTGAAATGCAACAAAAAAGAGCAAGATAGATTAAAATTAAAATTGTTTTCATTAAATGTTGACAAGATTTTTTCACATTTTAAAATTCCATTTTCTAATTTATTTTAAAAAGATAAATTTTTAGAGGATTATACTATGATAAAAAGTACTGAACCAAACTGATGAACTAGCTAGACAATAAATATTCAATCTCTTTAATATAGTGTAAAGAATAGTGGACCTATATCAAAATGTCTGGCTTAGATTCATGGCATTCCCACTTAACTATAGTCTAATTTTGAATCACGCATTCAACTTTCTTAGCCCAGTTCATTATTTACCAAATTTGAATGACTGTACAAAATCTATGTCATTTTATTTTGAATCCTTACCAAATAACCCTTAAAATAATGTGTGTCAGCATACTTTATTCACTGTGATGTGCTATATAAATGCAACATATTATTAAAACAAAGCCATCATCTCAGCAATGTACATGAAATTATTATGCCCAATATATTTTTATTCATAAGCCTACTTTACTTTAAACATAAATTATAGCTCACACATAATAGTTTAGATATGAATTTTGTGGTCATTCCAAATATTCATTTTACACAAATAAACTTTTTCATGATGACATTTCTTATTAAATATGCACATACTTAAATTAGTTTTATATTTTAATTTAGTAGTAATTGCCAAATCACTTGAAAGATTGGGAACTCTAGCCACTAACTATGCACACAAATCTTTATTGTCCTTCGATGTTCCTGTCACCTGTGCACCTAAGTGAATTCTTTCATTAATTTATTTAATATGATTTCTGGCAAGTTAATTTTAGATCCTTAGTAATATAATTAATAAGTTGTTTGCTTACTACTTTAAATTATTTTAATCTTTATTGATTTGAATTATAAATTTATCAGGTGAATTGTAAATTATAGTATAACTAAACTTTTGTTTTCTTTAGTAGGTCTGAGCGGATAAAACAGAGTTAAACTTGATGCAACCATTCTGAAAGTGATAATTATTTTTTAAAATAGTAAAAGACAACATCCAATTCAATTACTTTTTACAATTTCATACTTTATCTTATCCAATTATGAAGCTCTCAGAGTCTTTATAAAGTTGGCATAATAATTTCTTATTGTGGTGACTCTTTAAAACAATGTCTATAGAGAATCTAATACAGTAACTACATAATATATTGTAAGAGAGAATGAATACCTCAGATATTTAGACAACTAAATTGATCAATCTAGATAAATGTAGTTTTTAATAAAACTCTTCTGGAAGACATTGATTCTAATTTTCTAATTTTCAATATTTAATATAGAAATATGACTGCTATTCTTTGGTAAAATTATGGCAGCAAGATTTTTGGAATTGTTCAAAAGTTTGGCAAGAATGCAGTAATGTATGAATGACTTAAAAATAGTTAGCTTTTTCAATAGAAACTACAAAATATAGACTTATAAACATATATTCCATGAATTAATGTTACATTTATCAGATAGGGATTTTGCACTTTCCACATTTTCAGTACATACTCAAAAGCATATGAAACACACATTTTTACATTACAATGTAAATGATAATATAAAGCATAAAAATAAAAGCATATTTATATATTCAAGTATTTGAGAAAATATATTAAAATATTCTCCTATTCAGAGGATATTAGATAGTACATTATCTTTAGTCAAACCTGTGTCAAACACAAGAGAGTTATCAGTAACCTTGATAGAGATGTAGAAAGCCACTTGCAAAGTAAAATGATTTCTGTATTTCTTTTTCTGGAAGCTGCAAGTACACCATGTTGTTAGTATATAAATGAGCAGTGTGGTCAGTAGTACTGTTTATTCCATAGGCATCCTCTACTCTTTGTCACAGCTGTATCTTCCCTGTGGATGGAGTATACTTCTCTGACTTATAAACATTGGGTTTGTACAGGGAGTTCTTTGTTTGTTAGAATATAGGCATAAGTGACAGCACTGTTTCTGAGCACAAGTCTTAAGAGGCTTAGAGAGTTCCACAATCCTCTTTATCTCCTGCCATTCATTATGAAAAGACCATATCATAAGGATCCATTGACTGTTTAGCGTGGGTCAACAAATGAGACAGGTAAAGTCTTGAACACAAACTGTGGTCTGTAGTCTGAAGACAAAGTGAGTTGACCCCACAGGCACCTTAAATCCTCATATAACCCAGACTAGTAAGCAAGAAAGCAATAAGCTTGCTGAAATCCCCTGATTTGAGGGTTGCTAATGATGTAACATTATCACTGCAAAATCTCATATAAATATTATTTTGTAAGTTGAGAACATGACAAGAGCGATGACTCTTGGGGAATCTGGCTGTTTTAGTGAACTCATAGGTCAGCACTGTAATAGAAGAGAATCACCATTCATTATGGCAGTAGTTCTCAATGTGACTGCTTATTAAAATTAACCAATAAACTAGGGTGATTTAAAATAAATCTATGTTTCACAACCATCCTCACAAGTTTTGAGTTACATGGTGTGAATGGGATTCAGGTATTGCTGTTGTTACTGCTGGTGGTGGTAGTAACTCAGATGCCTTTACTAGTCATGCAGGACTGGGAATTCCTGGCCTATGATGTGTGCCCTCAGATCTACAGAACTATAAATTCATTTTTAGTAATGGATGCTGAATTTATTGGTAATGATTTTTATCAGCCAAATTCATGAGAAATATATATAGACCAAAATTAATTTATTAATTTTCAATATAAAAATTGTATACCAATTGGATTAGCTTACTGCCTTTATGAGCTTTATGGCCAATCATTTTAATTCCTCTCTCACTGGCCCAGTTGTCACCTACCTGCTTGTCCCAACTCCAGGTAAGTGTAATTTTTTATTTATCCATTTATCCAAGTTAAACAATAATCTTCTAATTGAATGTACTATTAATGCAAAATCATCTTGAATGGCTCTTTTTGGTTTCATTGTGAATACGTTAAAGGCCTAAGTGTAATTTATTTTAACTATTTTTCAACTTTTGATAAGAAGGAAAAATAGGCTCAGGACTTTTTGATGCCAGGTGTCTGCTGAATCATTGAAAACTATTGTGGTAAGCATCTAGAGCCATAAAAATGTTTGAGCATCAGAATTCTAGAAAATAAATGTTCCAAAAATAATGAGAATCTTAGAATTTTCACTTGACTATTATATTCATAATTGCATTTACTGATTATATTTCAGTTTTACTAGAATGTAAGCTTTAAGAAAAAATAATCTTGTCTGTTTCATTCACTGTTGCCTTGGAAGAAGGAATAAGAGATGCTTAATGAACACTTTTTTGAATTGATTTTTAACATATACAACTAATCTGAGGATTAGTATTGAATTTACTGTCTAATTTTCGGAGTTATCATAATGATTCACTCTCACATTTAAGTCCCAAGTAAGGTTACAATTCATATAATATAATCTATGGATAAGAAAATCCATGTGTGGTAGGCAGACTTTGAGAAATTACAGACAGCCACAATCTAAACTGAAGTTTTGTCTTTGTATTATCAATTAAAATAGTATGCAAAAACAAGTTAATTGGATAAACAAGACTGGAGGAACCCTGGTTAATTTGATCAAGAAACTAAACAGTTTACGAAACAATAGAAAGTTCTGGAGTCATTGAGAGCATTATTAATATGCAAATGTGAAATAAAACTAATGGTAGGTTTTCTTAAGCTAGTACATAAAATCTCAGAAAAGAGTTTTAAAACTTGCATTTTTGAAGATTTAAATAAACCAAAAATTATTATTATTTTTCATTTTTATAAATTGTTATATATTTCCCTGTGATATGTATACAAGCAATAAATATATGATTCTTTGGTTTATGGAGTTATGAAAGTCATTTTCTATAATTGTGAAATGCCTAACTTTTGAGATATGTGTTGGTAAATAGCCCAGAATTTAAATAAATATTTAGCATTCATCATCTTAAGAAATAGGACCTTTGATTTATAAATATATTCATAAAGCAAAGCTGCAAAAGTCATGGTTGAGTAATTTAAAAAGGTGTTTGTTCTCTCTTTATTGAATACCATATGCCATATAGACAAAATTCCCATGATTGCATATTTCAATTTTCATGAGAATATAAACAGAGAGATAATTACATGCAATTGATCATTATATGTAACGTTATTACCTCTTACCACAAACAATACTGTGTAAAAAGAGGCAAACTTCTTCCAAAAAATGAGTAGATATATATAATTCGTATATAAAGGCAAAAATGGCATTTCCACATTTTTTAAATAAGATAACTGTACTACTACACTGTGAAGCAGTATGGTGTTATATTTTTTATTTAACTTTTAAGTTTGGGGGTACATGTGTAGGTTTGTTACATAGGTAAACATGTGTCATGGGGAATCTTGTGCAGCTTAATTCCTTACCCAGGTATTAAGCTTGGTACTCATTAGCTATTTCTCCTATCTTTTCCCTCGTTCCACCCTCCACCCTTCAATAGGCCCCAGTGAGTGTGTTGTTCCCCTCTATGTGTCCGTGTGTTCTTATCATGTAGCTCCCACTTACAAGGAGAAACGTGTGGTATCTGGCTGTCTGTTACTGCATTAGTTTGCTGAGGATAATGGCCTACAGCTCCATCCATGTCCCTTCAAATAACATAATCTCATTTTTATTTTATGGCTGCAAAGGAAGGCTTATATACTGTTGGTGGAAGTGCAAATCAGTTCAACCATTGTGGAAAACAGTGTGGTGATTCCTCAAAGACCTCAAGATAGAAATACTATTTGACCTATCAATGTCATTACTGGGTATATACCAAAGGAATATAAATCATTCTATTATAATGACACATGCATGCGTATGTTCACTGCAGCACTATTCACAATAGCAAAGATATGGAATCAACCTAAATGCCCATTATAGTAAACTGTGTATTAGTTCCTTCTAATGCTGCTATGAATAAATACAACTGGAGACTTTATAAAGTAAGAAAGTTTAATTGATTCACTGTTTTACAGGACTGGAGAGGTCTCAGAAAACTTACAATCACGTCAGAAGGAGAAGCAAAAATGTCCGTCTTCACGTGGTGGCAGGAAGGAGCAGAATGAGAGCCGAGCAAAGGGGGAAGCCCCCTAAAAATGCCATCAGATCTCATGACAACTTACTCACTATCTTGAGAATAGCATGGGAGAACCACACCCATGAGTCAATTACCTCCCACCAGGTCCCTCCCATCACACATGGGAATTATGGGAACTACAATTCAATATGAGATTTGGGTGAGGCACAGCCAAATCATATAATACTGTACAAAGAAAATGTGGTACATATACACCACAGAACACTATGCAGCCATAAAAAGGGACGTTTCCAATTTTTAATGCTTCATGCTTACATATATGCAAATATTACTCAACAAATGTCCAACATGTTGTGTCTAAGGAAACTGCAAAGAATAGCAATAGGTAATTGTACTAGTTTGTTTTCACAGTGCTATAAAGAACTACCTGAGACTGGTTAACTCATGAAGATAAGAGGTTTAATTTATTCACAGTTCTGCAAGGATGGGGAGGCCTCAGGAAACTTACAATCATGGCAGAAAGTGAAGGAGAAGCAAGACATGCCTCACATGGTGACAGCAGAGAGAGACTGAGGAGGGTAGTGCCAAACATTTAAACCATCAGCTCTCGTGAGAACTCACTCACTAATATGAGAACAGAATGAGGGAAATCAACTCCTGTGATCCAATCACCTCCCACCAGGTCCCTCCCCTGATCTGTGCAGATTAAAACTCCACATGAAATTTCATTGGGGACACAGAGCTAAACCATATCAGTAATTGTTTAGAAAAAATATTAACATTTGCTTTATTTTGCTTTTTGTCTTGGTGCATTGGAGTATGTGTACATATGTGTGTGTGCATATATGTACATATGTATTTATGTGTATACTTATATTCAAATATATTTACATACAAACTAATCTAGTAAGAGATCCATCATATGGATGTAAACCTACAAAATAATACTTAATGTAAATCATCTTGAAAATATAGTTATTCTCCTTTTTATCATAATAAATGTTTAGATCAAAAGTCATTTGATGAACATATTTTTAGAAATGTTATACCAAAATCACACTATTTTATTTCATTTGATGATATTTGTAAAGAAGATAATAGATTTCATTAGAAATCAGCTAATGGGCAAAGTATTCAATGGTTCTTGTAATTCATATCCTTTGTATCATCAATTACAGTGTTTGTTACACTAAAAATAAAACTTATCCTACCTATGAGTTCATATATTTTATAAACATGCTCTAAATTTTAATTTCTAAAGAATTTCCTGGAGTTAACCTTTTAAATTCTCAGTTATATTTATGAAAATCCTCTATATTTATTTATTTATCTTAATAAATAAATGTACAATCAGAGAATAACTAGTCCTAAAAATAAATTTATGTGAAAGAATTAATGAAAATTACAATAAATGGAGAACCATTTTGTTCTCTGTACAATAATTTTTTAAACATAGAAAAATAATTCAAAGAACTTTGGGATATTTTAGAAAGTATACTGAGAAAGATGAAGATGTGAAGTCAACAGCGAAAACTATCTAAAACATAGTGAAATACGTACTTTCAGGATAAGGACAGACATGATTTACATATTTTTAAAAAATATATATGATTTAGTTAAAAGCTGAACACCTATTCTGTTCAGTATTGAAATGGGAATTATTTAGCGTACCAGAGATATTTTTAAAATGTATTTTGTGTTCAAAAAGGTTAAGACCTAAATTTGTCAAAAAAATGTCATTTTCAGATGGAGATAATATATTACAAAATGTAACTTCATTAATTTTGAAAAAAGCAACGTTTGCATTTTTGTGCATGCAACTTTAGTATTTGTCTCTAGTACCATAAATATTCACTGAGCATCTACAGTATGAGGAGCAGTTTCATTCTCTTATGCCAGTCACCAGATATGCAAGTAGAGTACATGACAGACACAGTCCCAATCTCTTAGGACTTAGAGTTCAGTAAGAGCTGCACAAATATATAAGTAATTGGAGTGACATGGCAGCCCAGAGGACGGATACCCAAGTCAGAGTAGATGGAAGAGTTCGTGGTGACTTCCTAGAAGGATGCCTAAATTGAGTATTCAAGAATGAGGAGAATTAGGTAGATAAAGCCTCCAAAGTGAAAGATACCATTATATGTCCATGGGGCTGGACTGTTGCATGAGAAGAGTGGAGAAAAGAGAGAAGAATGTGAAGTTATTGAACCATGAAGGACTTTGCAATTTGTGCTAAAAGGAGTTTATATACTGATATGGTTTGACTCTGTGTCCCCACTCAAATCTCATATCATAGCTCCCATAATTCCCACGTGTTGTGAGAGGGACTCAGTGAGAGATAATTGAATCATGGGGGTAAGTCTTCCCATATTGTTCTTGTGATAGTGAATAAGTCTCACAAGATCTGATGGTTTGATCAAGGGAAACCCATTTTGCTTGACTCTCATTCTCCTCTTTTCCTGCTGCCATCCATGTAAGACATGACTTGCTTTTCCTTGCCTTCAGCCATGATTGTGAGGCTTCACCAGCCATGTGAAACTGTAAGTCCATTAACCCTCTTTCTGTTGTAAATTGCTCAGTCTCAGGTATGTCTTTATCTGCAGCATGAAAATGGACTAATACACATACTTAATCCAGAAATCAATGGGAAGCCATTTGTATTTTTAAGCAAGAGATAGAGGTATTGAACCTCAGTTTTAATTAAGTTACTCTGTGGTGTGGAAAATAGATCAAAAGAGTTCAATACTTGAAATTACTGTAATATTACAGGCCAGAGATAATAATGGCCTGAACTAGGCAAGTAACAACGGGGATGAAAAGATACAGATTTATTTAAGAACAGTTCAATGCATGCAACTACTAGACTTATTAGCATACTCAGATATATCTTCTGTATATGCTATTTATAATTTTTAAAAATATTCATAGGAAATGAGACATGTGGCCATATAAAGCAAGTAAAATTTGTTTCATATATAGTAATCAAAAATTATTTTTATATTTTTACCTGCTAGATGAGCCTTATTTGAGATTTTAATTAGCCACTTCTTCACAGTTACTTAAAGATAAAAATCTGAAAAAATTTAAATGTTATGGCTAAGTACAAATATAATTATAGTAGAAGCTGTTATTTTCTGTTAATAAGCATGTATTTATTACCAGATGAGAAAGTCTCCTCAGCTTTACTTAGAGAAGTCAATGACCTCTCTGTAAGATAAAAATTAAAGCTTACAAGTGTCACTGCTTATGTTATTCATCTAGTATTATAAGTAAAATGAATCAAAGTGGAAAATAAAAATATTTGAAAGCTTAATATATGAACTAATATGCTACTTCTCCTCCCCCTGCGTATGGTGATTTCTTCATGAATTTAGCTCTTTTAAGTACTTTTATTTTAACAACATGAAGAAGAATAGGAAAATGTCTTATTTTCCTTAAAAGATAGATAAGAAAGAGATGTCATTTTGCCTCTGAAATCTGTAAAAATTGTTTTATCATCACACCATATTAAACCCTGCAGTTTCTCAATCAGATTTCTCTAAAATATCTTATCTACACACCTAAAAGTATGCATTTTCTTTAATCTGTTTCATTCCTTTATGCATAAACTTACTTATCTAACCTTTCTATATGTATAAGAGTGGGCAAAGAAGAAGCACATTTCTTCTCTCTTGTGCTTTCTTCTGTCAAGGAGAAAGTAGATCCTGAGAATAGGGATTTTTAAGAAGTGAATTTTCTGTTCTTCCAACTCATTCACAGTTTATATGTATGGTTTTTCCTGGTGAAGTTTTAAAATAATGTACTTTTGCTGAGATCCTGGTGAATTTAATTTCTTTTACTATTTTTATATTTGTCAATTCTATGATTACATTTTCCCTAGAATTATAAACAGATTTTTGTTTTCTGCTGAATCATAAATAAATTGTTTTCATGTATCTACACTTAGGCTGAGTTATATTGAGCCATAGTATAGCATCAATGGGTTCCTAGTGATGAGACAGTGCATAAGGATGTGAAACATTATGTCTGAATAGACTATTCTGCAATCACAGTAGAAAGTGTCTTCTGTAAAATGAAAAATATACCCTATCATACACCTGCATCAGCTTCATGAAGAAGGAAGTTAGATGAGAGTCTACTTATTTGTATGAGTATGTTATAATTTCTATTTTATGGTCAAGAAATAAAAGAACAGTTTTTTTAACAGCTTTCCTGGGCACTCGTAGGCATTTGGCTTATTTACCATAAAGATAGACAAAATGTAGAAAAGTTGACTAATAATAAAAATTATAATGAGGAAACTATTTTAATAAGCTTAATTGGATGCTAACGTCTTAGTAGGAGTGAATCTATTTACTTTTTTATTTAAAATTTTTGTTGTATTTATTTTCATTTCTGTATAAAATTTTACAGTTACACAATTTATCTTGCTAAATATCTCAATATAGAAATGATTTCTTATTAAAACCCTTGGAGTCTCTGAATGCAATCTATATATGTACATGTTTTTAAATATCTCTATTTGAAGGTATTCTTCTGTCTTATTGATACACAACCAATGGATAAAAAGATCACTTGGGAAAACTAGATCATCTTGCGTTCATTCTGTATTTTAAAATACATTTTTTTCTGAATAATATAACTTCTTAAAATGAAAAAGAGTAAGATAATAACTTTTATTTTTTGAACCAGCACATATAACATGTAACTACATAACTTAGACCTACTTTTTGCTGAACACTCCAAAACGCATTAAGAAATAATGTGTGGCACTGAATTTCCCAATGAGATGTATCAGACAGACAACTGAGGCTGTAGACTAGGGAGGCCTAGGTTCCAATTCTGAAACTCTCAGAATTCTGAATGATTCTGCCTTCACTGTGAGACTGTGTATAAGTCCTTTAAGAGTCCTGCTTATAAGTGTATTTCTCAGGTGTTAAAATTAGGGAATCATGTGTGGGATGGTTTTTTTGAATTAAATTAATACTTTTAAGTGATGAATCTGACTTGGCTTCTGGCACAAGAATATGTTAATTTGTCTTTCTTTTCTAGATTGGAAATCTCCTAGAATAAAAACAACTTTTCTCAGTCATTAGATTTATCAGGAAATTAAATTATACACGAATAGTCAGTTATAAATTTATGTCTTTGAATTAAAAACTTATGATTTTTCTTTATAGATCTAATAGCTACAAAATATTTTCTTCAACAATTGTATTTTTAGCCATAAGATGCATTTAATTTTTAAAAGACTATTAAAAGTACAGGCATGATAAAGGCCAGGAAAGACTGTAAAGATTATGTTAAATCCTAATATGTGATAAAAATAAATCAGTAAACAAATAAATTGTAAATTATACGTAATCTCACAAAGTTTAAATTTTTTCAATAACAATTTTTTGATATATCACATTTTATTTCCTAAAAGATAAAAACCCATTATTTATCTTGAAATTCACGAATATTCATCACTTGTGCAACCTACTTTTATTATTATTATTATTACTGAGATGGAGTCTCACTCTGTCACTCAGGCTGGGGTGCAGTGGCATGATCTAAGCCCACTGCAACTTCTGACTCCAGAGTTCAAGAGATTCTCCTGCCTTAGCCTCGTAAGTAGCTGGGATTGTAGGCGCCCGCCACCATGCCTAGGTAATTTTTGTATTTTTAGTAGAGACGGGTTTCACAATGTTGGCCAGGCTGGTCTTGGACTCCGGACCTCAGGTGATCCACCTGCCTCAGCCTCCCAAAGCGCTGGGATTATAGGTGTGAGCCACCGTGCTCAGCCCAACCTCCGTTTGTTATTTTATCATTTAGTGTTTCAATCCTAATACCTGTTCTCTTGTTTCAGTATCACTATAACTAATGGACATTTCTGTGGCTATTGCCTGTTTCGCCTATGTACCTTTGGAACCTTGTTCACATGCTCCCTGTGCGTGATGTTTCCAATGTCTTCCAACACTGTGGTGATTTTAAAATATGGCCCCAGATACGTTGGTACTCTTCCCATTGACAAGTGAGACTTATGTCCCCTCCCATAGTATATAATCAGCCTTGTGACTGCTGTCAAATCAATTAAGTTCAACAAATGTGATTCTGTGATTTCCAAAGTTTGTCATGAAAAATCATGCCACTTTTAACTGATGCTCTTGAACCCTTTGCTGGTGGCAAGTTCTGTATTGAGATGCTCTTTTTTAGACCTACATACCTAGATGTGAGAAGTCCAGTGCCTGTGGAGGAGCCCTGTGTCAGAGTTCAGGTCAACAATTTCAGTTGAATAAACCTTTCAAGCCATTCCGTTCCATGCACCAGACATGTGAGTGAAGAGGTCTCCAGATGACTGCAGCTCCAGGGAAAAGGACTCAGCCAAAGCCTTTGTCTTCCTAGTCAGTGCTTTAGACACTGGGGAGTGTACACAAGCTACATCTTCTGGACCACTTTCTCAAAATATGGGCATCTACTCTCTTGGGGGATAGTTCTCTTTAAATATTTTCGTGTTTCTGTGTGGTCCAGGTCTTGTGAGCAAAGGTCACTGAAAAAATGTTTACATAATAAACAGCTTTGGAAGCTATAGAAAATCTCAACAACTAGAAACTCCCTGAGATATATAAAGATGTAATGCTTTTCTTTCTCCTCCCTGGAAAAATTTGTTCATATTCCAGGCCCAGGAATTATGTCTCAGCCCCATCTTATCTCAAGGTTATGTGCTTAGTGAGTAATCTCTGTTTTTTAGAAGGGAAGATGGACAGGTATATCAGCAGACCTTAAGTAAGTTCTGATTCTTATAATTTTGGGATTTCTTCCTTGTGACACAGACCTACTTCATGTAGAGGTGACATCTGGCTCTCATTATATTGCTCATTGGGGATTAGGGCTCTGACTGCTGCATTTTGCAATGAATAAAGTATCTATTTCAGTGATCCAGAAAGCCTGTCTCTCTGTGTCTCCTGTCAACACACACACACACACACACACACACACACACACACACACACAGGGGCAGGCTTGTTTGCAAATATGAGAAATTTGGGGGCTGATGAAGAAAAAAAAAATTATGACCATTAAGTGGCAATAGCACAATGAACTTTCTTTGGGTGGCACTTTGGCCAGTTTGTATGAGAAGTGGAGAGCTCCCTCAGGGTGAGACCTTCAAAAGATACACCACAGGCACCTCTATCTTGAAAGAGAGGAAGGCAAAACCACTCCTGAGAATAAGAAAAACCAGAGAAAGGACTTTTAAGTCTACATGATGTGTCTCAGCAGCATGATGAGGAGTTCCTACATCAGCGAAATTTGAAGGGCAGCAACACTTTGGGGTTATTTATAGCGCTGGGGTTTATCTTATTTATGGTGATATGGTTTGGCTATGCTGCCACCCAAATCTCATTTTGAATTGTAGCTCATGTCCTGGGAGGGACCGAATGGGAGGTAATTGAATCATGGGGGCAGGTTTCCCCATGCTGTTCTTGTGATAATGGATAAATCTTGCAAGATCTAATGGCTTTATAAAGGGAAATGCCCCTGCACCCACTCTCTTGCCTGCTGCCATGTAAGATGTGCTTTTGTGTACCCTTCACCTTCCATCATGATTGTGAAGCCATGAATTCTCTATTGCTTTATAAATTACCCAGTCTCGGGTATTTCTTCACAGCAGTATGAAAATGGACTAACGCATATGGCTAGTAGGTCTTGGGCACAGTTTCACAGGGTATGAAAAGCAGATAGGTTCAAAATGCTAAAGATCTGCTTACCTGGGCTATACTTTTTAAAAAATTGTTTGTGGCTCAGACCTGTAATCCCGGCAGTTTGGGAGGCTCAGGTGGGCAGACTGCTTGAGCTCAGGAGTTCAAGACTGGCCTAGGCAACATAGTGAGACCACATCTATACCAAAAAAATACAAAGATTAGTTGGGCATGTTGGCATATGACTGTAATCCCAGCTACTTGGGAGACTGAGGTGGGAAGATTGCTTGAGCTTTGGAGGTGGGGGTTGCAGTGACCTGGACAACAGAGTGAGATACCATTTCAAAAAAAAAAAAAAAAATTATTTGTGAAAACAATTGAGTTTGGCACTGGCAGACTTTTGACCTAATGGGTCCCAGCCTGCTGTGAAGAAGTAATCATAGGGCCAGTCAATGTACAGGGATCATATTTGGCTTCTTAATATCACAGTCGGGTAAGATCTCAGATCCTTCACAGTTTCTAACTTAAAATACACTTGAATCGAATCTGGGTGAACAAGTGGCTGCTTTGACAGATAATAGGAGAAGTGACGTTATATGGCTTCTGATACTGGGCTATAAAAGGCCACACAGCTTGTCTCCTGGTCTCTGGCAAAGCTTGTTCTGCAGACTCTCCTGCTCAGGATCTCTCTCAGAAACCAGACATTAGACTGTAGGAAGCTCACATCAAATGAAGCCATGTGTAGGCACTGTGAATGTCTCTAAGCAGCAACACATGAATGAAGAAGGCCTCAATGCTGCTGAATGACTCTAAGCAGCAACATGTGTGTATAGAAACCCCAGATGATCTGTCCTTGGCTATGTTAATTTTCCAAAGAGGGGCCCCATATCTCATGTAGCATGCAACAAAGACAAGACATTGGCACTGCACCTTGTCTGAATTCTTGCTTCACAGAATCTGTGAGCATCATCAAATGATTGTTTTGTTCACCCACCAGCCTTGAGGTGGTATGTTATGTAGCGATAGATGACTGGAAAAAAAAATAAAGATTAAATCCTATCTCTCTCAAAACTTTTGCATAAAAATTCCCTCCATAAGGGTTTTCCTTGATTTTTAAACCTCTAAAGCATCTAAATGTCATTTCAACAAACATTGCTCATTGCTGTCATTGCATTTTATGTGTGCAAATGCCAAATATTTCTGTTCATATGTTCTTAGAAGGCAAACCATATCAAAGAGTTTCTTTCATTTCACTGTATTAATACTAAATAATCATAAGAATGTAATAGGTTAATTCAAATGAAAGAATTCAATAAACCATTGAAAATATTACATAGGAAATGGAGTTAGAAAGATTGAATATATATAAAAATGTGACCTAAATTAACCATTAGTAATTGAGCAAGTCATTGCATTATATAATACTATATATTGATGGCATAAACGCAATTCATTAAAACACATCAGTAGTAAATAATTAATACGGAATAATGATTTAAGGCTGAGATGATTTTAAATATTGTTTCTTTTTCATGGTACATTATCCATTATAGGGTTTGAAATTACATCTTGGTAGGTTTTGAAAACACAATTATTTAAAAAGAATGCCATGTTTCAGGCCTGGCACGGTGGCTCAAGCCTGTAATCCCAGCACTTTGGGAGGCCGAGACGGGCGGATCACGAGGTCAGGAGATCGAGACCATCCTGGCTAACACAGTGAAACCCCGTCTCTACTAAAAAAAATACAAAAAACTAGCCGGGCGAGGTGGCGGGTGCCTGTAACCCCAGCTACTCGGGAGGCTGACCAGGAGAATGGCGTAAGCCCGGGAGGCTGAGCTTGCAGTGAGCTGAGATCCGGCCACTGCCCTCCAGCCTGGGCGACAGAGCGAGACTCCGTCTCAAAAAAAAAAAAAAAAAAAAAAAAAAAGAATGCCGTGTTTCACAGCCACATATTTAAACTCCAAATTTATCTTTTTAATTTTACTGGTATATATAGAGATGTGGAAAATATTCTAATGCTTACATTATTTATTACTTGATTCACACTTAAAATAAGCACTATTTTTATTATTTATCAAACATTTTGAAATGTAGAGATTTAATGATGACAAATGATAACGTTACTAATTTATAGAAAAAAAGTCAAATCATTGGTGAAATATTTCAATGTGCTCACAGTGTTTAGGAAATAGAATGATTTTATTAGTTCTCTATTATTTTGCAACAGACTCTTTTTGCATCCACTCTAATATTTTGTTTTGTTTGATTTGTTACTTTCTCCTGTGACTCTGAATTTGTCTTCTTTTCTATTTGGACAACTAATGAAAAAGGTATTCATTGGCCTATTTAAATAAGTCTCCTTTGAGCTCACGTTATATTAAATGGTGACTCTTTTAAATACGCCATCCCTTTGAATTCAAAAGGGAGTACAGACAAATTACGCCTTTTTCATTTAGACTCTATTGACCTGATTCTACTATAATGTATTTTTGTAAACACACATCTGTTGTTTATCATAAAAGACTAAAAGTGTATTATAATTAGGAATATGCCAGTAATTTATTTGCTCCTTAACCACCTGCCTCATACAGGACCATATTTTCTCATGATATAATATTCTCTTATTATAAAAAAAAGTCTATATAAAAGAACATTATCTTAGGTTTTGAAAAGCATTTTGGTTTCAGTGTGATACATATTTTCAATAAGCACTTTTGTATCATGTTGGTAGTTACCTAGCAAGTAGAGACTTTTTTTTTTTTTGAAAATGTTCTATTTTAATGAATGTTTTAATTATATAACAAAACGACTATCTTGGCCAATTGGAAAGGTCACTCATTATTCTTATTATTCCTAATAATTACACAGTCTTTCAAAAACTTTTCTCAAATTTTCTTCATTAAAAAATTATTTCATTTATCAAAAACAAGTGTTAATAATTTTATTATTTTTAATGAGTAGAATCTATTGTTAAGTTAAAACTCAGACTTTTACTTTTAAAGGACTTGTCTCATAGATAAAATCAACATTACTTACGGAGTTTAGTTTATCTTTAAGACTTAATAATGCTAAGTAACCTAATAGTTAGATTGACCACACACTTAGGATACCAATAAATAAAAGGATCAAAAATAAGGGGAAAATCATTGTTCAGAGGTGAAACAGTTTAAAAATGTTATATCACGAGAGTATTGTTTATATGAACTGCTTAAAACCTGTAGAAAGTAAACTTGTCCCTTTTAAAATTTCAACTGATAAAATATTTGCATCATTTGCTTATTGCTTGTCTGACAGGGACAATTTTGGAGTTCTCTCTTTTTTTTTTTTTTTTTTTTTTTTGAGATAGAATCTTACTCTGTCGCCCAGGCTGGAGTGCCAGTGGCGTGATCTCAGCTCACTGAAACCTCCACATCCCAGGTTCAAGTGATTCTTCTGCCTCAGCCTCCCAAGTAGCTGGAATTATACAGCACGTGCCACCACACCCAGCTAATTTTTGTATTTTTAGTAGAGATGGGGCTTCACCATATTAGCCAGGCTGGTCTCAAACTCATGACCTCGTGATCCACCCACCTTGGCCTCCCAAAATGCTGGGATTACAGACGTGAGTTACCGCACCCGGCCTGGAGTTCTCTTTTAAAGAAAGTTGAAATACATTGAAAAGAGCGACTACATAAATCAAAGGTTTATAACCTTAGAATTTAGGAATTCAAACAATTAAAAAAGTACTAAATTTAGATTATATTATTTTCTACCTGGATCTGTAATTTGACATGTGGAAGTCAGTGTGAAGACCAGAAAGTTTTCTTGATAAGCAATATGAGAAAAGTACTAATTACCGTAGATAAAAATGTGAGACATCATGTGAAAATGATTGTGTCAGTTTTTGAAGGTTGCTGCTCTTGATGAAAATGACCCATCTTGATATTGAAATTTATACAATTGATACAATTCACTGATCTTTTCAGATTTCAACACTTTATTTTAGCTTATATTTATTTGGGTGTATAGTTTTACTTTTATACACTTTTATCATACCTGTATTTTCGTGTGTCTACCACTATAGCCAAGATACTGAACAATTTCATCACCAAAAAGATCCTTTATATTTCCCTTTTATGACCATGACCACCTCCCTCATGCCCCTGGCCATGTCTTTAACCCCTGAGCAATCACTATTCTCTTCTCCACTTCTAAAATTTTGTCAGCAGCTCATGACTGTAACACTAGCACTTTGGGATGTGAGGCAGCAGGATTCCCTAAAGTTTTACACAAGTTGTTGCCTGTATGAACAGTTTGTTCTTTTTATTTCGGAGTTGTGTTCCATGGTATCTCTGTACTAAAATTTCTTTAACCACTTACCTTTTATGGGTTATCTGGGCTGATTCTTGTTTGGGGCTATTATAAATAATAATAATAATAATAATAATAATAATAATATATTCTATACATATTTATGTACAAATTTTTGTGCAAACACAAGTTTTCACTACTTGGGGTTAATAAATTCCAAGTGGTGTAATTATTGAGTCATATGGTAGTTACATGTTTAGTTTCATAGAAACTGGCAAACCGATATCCGCAATGGCAGCACCATTTTGCATTCTCACTGGCAATGTATGAGTGATCCCATTTTTTCACATCCTTGTCAGAAGTCGGTATTATCGGTTTTGTTTTTCTTTCTAGCCAGTCAGATAAGTGTGTGGACATTTTTTGTTTATAAGATGGTCTCCTTTTTAAAGCGGTGGAACTAAAAACCAAGACATACATTGTTCATGTTAATATGTCACTAGCATACTGTGAAAATAATAAGCAATACTGTGAAAAACAAGCAACTCAAAATCTAAACTGTTAGAACTCCTAATTATTTTGAGCCTTAAAGGAATGTGATTACGAGGCCTGAGTAACATGACAGGCAGCTGTAATCTAGGCAGCTGTAACCTTTGTTCCTCTGATTATAGATTAGCCTTCTTCCTTACCTACATTATTTTCTAAAATGTTGCAAATGACTAAAGGGCACCAGGGAAGACTCCTTCCCTCTTCACTGTTGATTCTCATTAGAGATGAACTCCCCTCTTACTTTTCTCTCACAAAGACTTCATGGCTATCACATTGTCTTAAGATAGAATTTTAAATACATTATTTTAAGATGAAAAAAAAAAGCCATAAAAAAACAAGCTATAAGGAAAGGAAACAAATGGCAACTAAAATGTAACTCGTAATAATCATAGCATCATATTGAAAAATTTATAATCTTACTAAACTTTGTTTTCTGCCTATATAAGCAAAAATTTGTCATTTAACTTGAGAGTGCTGCCCATGTTTATCTGGAGTCTTTGACTCTCAGCTGACCATGTCCAGCTTTTTGCTTGAATAAACTCTTTAAATTGGATTCTGATCCTGTTGATTATTTTAGGCTAAAAATATCATTTGGCATAGAATAAGTACACAATAAATACTTGTTGAATGAATAAATAAATAATATGACTTTTTCTTATGAATAATGTTCTGTTGGAATTAGTCTTTCTTCTGTGTTCTTTAAATAGCAACAATTTGAAATATCCTATTAGATCCAGGCATGTGAATTAGTCTTTGTGTACAGCAACACAAAATTGTTACAGTGACATTTTCTTATATTTGAAGAATTATCTTTATATGAAAAATTAGATAAAAAGTGTTTCTTGTTCATTCACTCATTCAATAAATATTTATTAATCAATAATCTGTGCCAAGGACCATTCTTGGCCCTGAGAATGACACATTCAAAAATAAAAATCCCCATTTTCATAGAAATATCTTGGTGGCAGAGTCATAAAATTAGCAAGGTTTGTGTATATACACACACATATATAAAACGTATGTGAATATAAATATATATTTTATAAAATTTAAATAAATTATCTATACATGTATTCATATGTGTGTATTTGTAGAAAATTTCATATACTAGAAAGTGGTAAGTAGAGAAATTAAATGGGAAAGGAATATATTATTTAGGAATACATTCAGCGGCAAGTAGCAGAAAAGTTTGACAAGAGTGGATTAAAATATAAATTTCTTCAAGTTAGGTATTGGTGACATTTACTAAAAGTTCACGATGCCATCTCTTATGGCTTTACAATTCTCTTAGCATTCTGATAGTGTTCAAAGGTTATCACTGTACCTCCTCAGGTCAGAATTACATGCAGAAAAAAGAGGAATTAGTAACTGTATCAGAAAAGCTGAAAGGTCCAAGAATGCTACAGATGAATTCCATTTTCACAACTTTAGCTACAGCAAGTTTAAATGGCTCTGAGTAAAAACAGAAGTCTTTGTTTCTGCACAAAGGAAATCACTGAATTACTACCACCACCCCTACTGCCATCATCACCACTTCTAAAGTATATATTGAGCACTTAAGGTGTACTGCACTGATTGTAATAAAAAAATTCACCCACAATGAATTGTATTCAGAAAGATTAATGAAGGACCTAGAACAAGTAAATGACTAATACTAGATTACTTCATCCCAGTCTGCCACCAGTGGGCTTCCAGATCCCCAGATGCTGTTCTCCAGTTCATATGTAGGAATCAGGGTTAAAATTTATGCTCTCTCTCTAGAAAAGCTAATTTCATAAAATTTGAATGTGAAAAAGCCATAATATAAAATGAACTAGGGCACGCCAAAGTCACATTGGACTCTGTTATACATAAGAAAAAGAGCCCTCATTTTGTGAAAATACTGATATTTGGGGGTTAGTTTGTATGACAGTTAGCTTACTTGTGAATAATAATGTTACCTATTCAACAGAGTTGTGAGAATTACATACGTTAATAATTATACTTAGAAGAGGTATGCATGCTGTATATATGCATTTGTTTTTTCACAAAGTCAAAGTAAAAACATTAAATATTTCCTAATTAAATGTATGATGTTCTTTCCAAAACCTGTTTTTCTTGACATCTGTATTTCATGTTAATTGTATCATCAATTTTAGTTCTAACTAATTTCTTACATTCTCTTCTTACCCACCTCACCCTCAAATTCCTGGAACTTTATTAATGTCAAGGATTATCAGGCACTTGGGTTTATGTAATTTATTTGCAGGTGGTGGTGGCGGGGCCTGTCTCATGCATCATACAATGTTTAGCAGCATCCCTGACTTTCACCCAACAGATGTCCCTAGAAGCTTCTCAGGTGTGACAACTCAAATGTCTGAGGTAAAACACCTCATTCTGAAAGCCAGTGGCCCAGAGTGAGGAGAAACTGAGAAACACCTGTTTTTATTTTATTTTATTTTATTTTATTTTATTTTATTTTATTTTATTTTTTTTCCTTAATGTATTTCACACAGCACACTGTTGCCTATAATGAAAGCTGCTCTAGTTAATTTAAACAAAAATATATTTACTGCAATGTATGTATAATTGTTGGAAGGTGGTTCAGTATCCCAGAAAAGATTCTTGAAACAATGCAGCAAAACTTGTCCGCTAGGGATTTGGTATCTCTTATTATTTGAAAATTGGTAAGTCAAATCACTAGCCAAGGTGCTAGGTCAAGGCCATTCCATCTCAACCTTAGTTCATGATAGCAAAGTAGCTAATCCATGTTATGCCCCTCACAACCACAAAACCAGAAATAATATATTAGGATCTCTTGTATGATATCACTATGGAGAAAAAAAATAAGATGTCTCCACATGCGGGCTTACCAGCAGAAGAGAAAATGCGTTACTCTATCCCATTTCAAACCTTCAAATTTATACGGCTACTTTTGCTTAAGGAAGTTAGGTCAAAGTCAGAACTGAAATAAGTGAGTATGGGAAATGGAGTCTTTAGTTTTATAACTTCAAATATGAAGGAGTACATGTTACAATAGAGGTGTAATAGAATAGAATGATCCACTTGGCAATATCTGCCTGTCAGTCTATTACAATAATTCATAATAATTCCTTACCTTTACAATCTGACTCTAACCTATATTATCAGGCTTTCAGATACACTTTTCCATTTATGAGACCTATATTCTAGTAAAACTTCCTTTTAGCTACTCTGCAAATTCACCGAGTTCCCCCATATACCTACTCTTTTTGTGATTTTGTTCTTGGTTTTATGTTTTTCTGTTACTTTCTTCTACTTAGGCTCTACTAATCAACTTAAGAAAGCTTATTTTTGAGACTACAGATTAAATGCCACCTCATTCATAATTTCATATTTACTGGTCCTACCAGGAAGTATGTTATTTCAAGTTGCACAGATTGTGTACACTTTCATTAATAAAGTTATCATGTGTGCATTTCTCATGCATATCATATCTTCTTTATTACAGTGTAAATTTACTAAAAAGGGTGTTCATGTAGAAAAGTTCACTGAAGAAATTTATAAAAAAGAACAACTGGCTAGCTGGGACAAATATTAACTTTATTTGTCTACTGTATTAAGCTACTGAAGATACATGCTAATAAACACTATAATAGTAATAATCTTTGAGCACAACTTTTAAAGCAACAGGAGCCACTATTTTTTGGATCATGACTGTTGCAAATAAAACAATTATCTGGAAAAGTATTAATTAAAGAAATACTTTTTTACTATTTAACTAAAAATGTATTTCTTAAATATTAAAAATAATAATTTTTCAAGTATTTGCCTACAACCAACAGGTCATTATGAGTTATTCAATGTGGAATTTAATTAACTTACCCTTCTTGTCATAACATAAATTACTCTTACCTGGTGTATCAAACTAGCTCATGCTCCAATATTACATATATATTCCCAAAGAATTATTTATTATACTCCTACTGTGAGTAATAAAAGTAAATAAAATAGGTCCAACCCAATGAGGACAAATAGAGGCTATTTCTTTAGTTCTTCTATAGCGAGTGATAAGCCAACATCACTTGAGTTTTGCACAAACTTATAGGCAGGCAGAGGAATAGGAAAACTTTATAGTGAAAAAAGGGGAAGACTTCTTTCAGTATGTACTGATTGGAGGTTGTTGCCATGGGAGAAAAATGCATGTCAGGCTTTCTCTGGTTTATTCTGGTTTGAAAATGGGGGCAAAACATAGGACATTCAGCAGCTGCTGAACAAGTCTGGATTGTTCTAGGCACATTGTGATAAAGGCTGTGATTTGACTTTCTGGCCTGATTACTGTAGCATAGTGGTTTGACCTCCTGAGTCTCTCGATCAGATTTCTGTTGTATATCGTCTGACTATTGTCTATTTGTATATTCAATCTCTTGCTGCCGTAATTACACACTTCAATATCTGGTTGTCTTTCTTTCTTTCTTATTTTCCACTTTTCCACTTTTATTTTCTTATTTCAGCCAAAATATATTAATGGAGCACCTAGCATATGAATGACACCATGCCAGACAGTGGCTATATAATGATGACTATCATGTCATAGAGCTTATAGTTCACACAATTCATGTGCAGGATTTTTGCTAGCAGAGGAAGGGCTGTACTCAAATTTAATCTTATAATTGTGGGTTACAGATACAACTGGTATAGCCAAATGAAAGGCATTGGTTAAATGGGGAGTCCTTCCAACAGACAGCAACCAATTTGAAGGCCTGCAATGAGAAAAATACTTTGTTCATTGGAGTAAATGCTAGATCATTAGTACACATAGAACATTGTGGCTTAAAATGAGGGTGTTGAGTTAAGTAGGGCCAGGTTACATTTGTGAAGAATTTTAAAAACTACCTATATAAAACAGAGGCAAAGCTTAGGAAAGGGTTCTCATTAAAATTGTGTCTGACTAAATTTCTCACTAACTACAGTGAGAAATAATAAGTTACAGTCGACTATGCAGGATTAATTCTCTTTCTCAAATTCATGTGGCAAAGACCTTTTCGGATGAAGTTAAAAACTTGAACCAGGCATGTAAGATGACAAAAACAACAACAACAACCAAAAAAAACCATTTCTTTTTTTCCACAGATAATGCTAAATATGTGTCCCTGGGTTCTTCCCAAAATTAATCTACTGAATAATTCTAGTCTTGATTATACCCATATTTTCCATCAAACTCATGTCAGCAAACATAGACAAACCTCGGAGCTTCTAGGGCCCAACATAGTAAGCAACTATGATATTGTTGAATAAGGTAGGCAGACATTTACATAACCAGTATTGTGGGAAATAATCTTACATTGAACTGTAATCATATGGCAAGAAGTACCAATCATTCAACAGCTAAATCCACATTCTGTCTACTAGAGGCAGGCCACATCAGCTCTATAAGTATGCCTTTTGCAGCCTGATTTTAATTATAAATGTTAGTGCCTAGGATGCAGGTAGAACAGTTTTTTGTTTTTTATTTTGCTAATTAGTGAAAACCCATACATGAAAAATAGGAACACAGAAAAAGAATATGACCAGTTATATCATCAAGGTCACTGCAACCACAAATAAAACGCTGGGAGTAATTAAAAAGAATTAGGTGGGCAAATTTAAAAATTATGAAAGAGGAATTGCTGTTAACTGGCATTATATTATAAGGATAATAAAGTTGTATTTGCATTCTATACTGTCAGAAGTCTTACTTTGTGCATGTGTGACTTTTGTAATTAAAAACGATATTATGAAAAGAAAAAAATACCACATATAAGAGGTTTTCAAAATTATGAAAAGTACACTCAGAATGATCCCTTTTGTGTTAAAATGAATATATATGTAAACATGTAGATAAGTGGCTATAAATATGTATATTTATAGATATAGATGTGCATGAATATATTCATGTATTTATGAATGTTTTTATAAATAAATATATAGGCCAGGCACGGTGGCTCATGCCTGTAATCCCAGCACTTTGGGAGGCTGAGGAGGGCAGACCACCTGAGGTCATGAGTTGGAGACCAGCCTGGATGACCATGGCCAACATGATAAAACCCTATCTCGACTAAAAATAGAAGATTAGCGGGGTGTGGTGGCACATGCCTGTAATCACAGTTACTCAGGAAGCTGAGGCAGGAGAATTGCTTGAATCCGGGAGGCAGAGGTTGCAGTGAGCAGAAATCGGGCCACTGTACTCCAGCCTTGGCAACAGAATGAGCCTTCATCTCAAAAAAATAAAAACAAAAATAAGTAAGTAAATAAATAAATAAATGTGTATAAATAGATAAATAGATAAATAGAGCGATAAATAGATCAGCTATGTGTGTATTAAAAAAGATCTGAGAAAACACACCACAGACTGTGATATGGTTATACATGCAGAGTCAAAGTATAAAATAGAGATTATGGAAATTGGGAAAAGTTGCTTCAATCTTTCAGTTGTCTACATTCTGTATTATTTTAATAATATTTAACTATGAACAATAATGTTCTATAATCTAAAATAAACAAACGTGTTAAATGAACATATGAAGGACAGACATAATTGATTATGTACAATGTCTAAGGAGAAAGAAAATATACAATCTATTTGAACAGAATCAGTAATACATTATAATAAGTACTGGGACATAAAAAATAAAAGATGAAACCATAGTATTAAAGATTGTTGTTCTGTAGAGTTTCAATTGTGTTTGTGAATTTTCTAATAGAAACTGTTGTCTTAAGATACAATGATCATTCTGCATACTGTAAAGGGGAGTGTTTTCCCTGTAGTCTCTTCACAGGTATATTTGGTTTATCTATTTCATTTTTAAAATATATCCTCTAAAACATTCATACATAAAATGTAGTAGAAATAATTCAGTTAGTGTTCGACCTTGAGCATATGAATAAAACCAAGATATGCTGTCTATATTTGTACACAGGAGAAGAGCTGATCATATTTTAGCTATTCTAAGAAAATAATGCCATGTAAATACCCTTTCTTTTTATAGAAAACTACTGTATATGGATTTCTTTGACAGCTTACTATAAGCTCTAGTTGCTTTTGCAGTGAAAAACCAGCAATGTATTTGAAAGGTCATTCAGGACTAGGCACAATAATTTCAGCTGATCAAATCAATTATTTATACAATGAACTACAGTATGGTTCCCTCTAGAAATTACCTTATAGCTACTCACTCCCACTGAACTCTAAGAAAAGTGACATTTTGAAATACAAAGCTTGTTCTCTTCACTGAGCTTAATACGTATCGGTATCTCTCTGTGGCTCTTTTCTCTATTGAATAGCTGTCAGTCAGCAAGAGAGGGCCCATTCCCTAAGCACACTGCACAGTGGGTTTTCTTGACATGATGGAAAATTTTCCAATTGGCAAAAGTAAAGATTGAGGGAGGTAAAGCTTTGGACTCAGCATGAAAGGTAATAGAGCTATTAACCAAATACCAAATTCAGAGGTGCTGGTACTGCACAACCAGACAACTAGGACAGCTAAGAAGCAGGTTTAATGTTCTATGGGGCACAAGTTTAGCAGAGTGTTTGGCAGATTAAAGAATGCAAAAGAGTGGGAAACATCTTTTAATTAGAGCTTTTGGTATGGGATTAGTGTTATTTTAAACTAATAATATTTAGCACATAGAGCTTTTCACATAAAGTGAACAAGATAGTATCCAGACACTGGTATAATTACATAAATAAATAAATCACTATCTTATACTCTATCTAGAATAAAATAATTACATCTATAATGCTTACATTTTATTATATTCTCTGTTGTATTTGTTTATTATAACAAGACTAATATTCTAATAATGACTAGAACAACAATGTTCAGGAGATAGTTTTACTTCTATGTTTGTTTCACTTTTTATACTTAGATGAAATTGCAGATTGCTCCAAATCTTTGTTTTTTATAATAATAATTAAAAGAATATGCTTATATAATCAGTGGAGCCCCATCTTGTTTTAAAGCACATACAGATATCAATTATCAATTCCTGTGCGAAAGAGCAATCATCTCAAATCTTAACAGTCCAAAACAAACCTTTATTATTGTAACATTTCTGTAGGTCAGGAATCTGGGCACAGCTAATGTGGGTCCTCTGGCTCAGGGTCTCCCATGAGGCTATTATCAAGTGTTGACTTGGATTGTAGTCATCTCAAGGCTCAACTGGATTTGGATGGGCTTCTAATATTTCACATGGCAGTTAGCAGGATTCAGTTTCTCGTGGGCTGTTGAACTGTGGACCTCAGTTTCTTGTTGACTAGTAGCTGGAGGCCATCTTCATTTCCCTGTTAGTTGTCTTCCTTCAGAATGTGGTTAGGGAGGACTAGGAAGAAGTCACATTTTCCTTGTAACCTAATCTTAGGGTGACATTCTACCACTTTTGCAGTACTATTTGTCATAAGTCATGAAGTTCAGTTTATACACAAGGGCATGAATACCAGGAGACAGGAATCATTGGGAGCCATGTTAGAAGCCACCGTAAAGATTCAATAACTGTAGGTTGGCTTCTTGTAAAATTTGGAGTTTAAGATAGTGAGAAAATGTGTATATTATTCTAGATAAATGCAATTGGGTAAAAACTGGAAGAAATTCAATTATCAAATTCTTACCTTAATTTCTAAATTTTTTTGGTTTCTTTTAAAATTATGAATATAAAATTGTGAGGTTGAATTTGTAAAGGGCGTTATTCATTTATAGGGAGTGGTTCATTTTGTAAACTTCTCTGAAACACTTTAAAAAAGAAAATCTTTCAACCAGCCCTTGTAGGTTAACACAAAATATGTTCTTCAAAATAAAATTGTCTTGAATTCTGGACAAGTGGTCCCTAGAGCTTTGAAGAGATCATGTGCCCAGCCAGTTTGATTTATAAACAACAAAATGTAGTGACAGGAATATCGTGAATAAACATGAGCACCATCCACAAGTCACTGTCAACTACATGACATCACACTAACAAATGCACCATCCACAAGTCACTGTCAACTACATGACATCACACTAACAAATGCACCCACTTGTATCTGTTCACATCACTATTTTGAGGCAAAATAATGAAAGCAAACAAGGAAAAACATTGTAGTTCAAGAAATAACAGAATCAAAAGCAACACAAGCTTATGCGCTTGACAATGTACAGTTCTCTGAAGTAAAGCTGGTTTTATTTGTATTTCGTTCAAACAATGTCAAATAAAACTCTTAGTAGACTTTCTTGGCAAATAGAAGTCTATAATATATTGTGTCCAAGAGTTGATTCTTTGAGGTTGATTCAGCATCAAGGAGCATATCTTTATGCTATTTTATTAGCTAGTTAATATTTATAGTGGTGAACTCTTCACACTGGCAGAAAATTAATAAAAGAGGTAACAACTTGTTTCAATTACCATTATTTCTAACAGTTCTCCCTGCTTTCATCCTTGTTTATCTCTAGTCCTCATCAACATGGCAATTGAAATGATCATATTACAATTTGTCAGTAACATATGTTTTGTTTTGTTTTTCCCTTGCAGAAGCCATTTGTAAAAATCCTACAATGGCTCCCATCTCACTCCAAGGAAACACATGTGATTGAAGGGATCACAAGAACTTGCAATATCCACTCTGCTCTCTGTCCAATGTCTTTGTACTTTGCTCCATATTTTGCATTTATTTCAGACACAGGGGCCTGTTCGAATTCTCTGGAATTTAGCCGGGATATTTTATCTTGCCTCAGGCCATTGTTTTTGTTTACTGTGCCAGGATCCTTTCTTCCTGGAAATTCATATGGGCTCCCTTCGTTATCTACATTAAGCACTTAATTAAATGTCTCCTCAGTGGGGTCTTGCCAGTCCATCCTATTTAAAACTGAACCCTACCTCCCAATATATATCCCTATTTCTGCTTTGTTTTTCTCCATAAGTTATCACCAGTTAATGTGCCATGTGATTGTTTATTTTGTTGATTTTCTATCTTACCACATGTCCACAGCAACGTAAGCATTATAAAGACAGAACATTCTGCCCCTTTGCCTCATTGATAAGTGAAAAGCTAGAATAGTGCTTCGTACCAAGTAGGTTTTCAATGAATATTGAGAATAAATATTGGAATGAATGAAGAGCTTGACCACTGCATGTGTATTAATTTGGGGAAATGGCTTTCAGTGTTTGAAATGTGCCTGTGTCTGTCTATTTTTTAACCAAAGCATAAATGTATTATTGGTATCTTCTCAATGTAATAACTATTTGATAAGAATATGTAAGAATAGGTATTTGGGGTATGTTTATATTAATAGCACTCAGGGCCATTGGAAATGTTTCCTCCCCCTAATTCTTAGCCTAAACTCTCTAATTCTAATATGTTTGTGGGTATGTCCTTGTCAATTTCTAACTCAAAAACATAACTGTATTCCCTCTCCCTTACCATCTCCTGAAAAGCTCCCCTATCAGCTAACACTAGTAGAACTCTTCCCCACAGTTACAAGATGCAAATGTTCTACTCATATCAGCATAATCTTTTAGGGAATCCAGAAAAACAATCTTAATTTAAAAATCAAAGGGAAACTATCAAATTCAAAGGTTCAAATTAAGTAATCCTTTATTTTATGTGCAAGTAGGAAAAAAGTCAAATTTTTATTTAAAAATTTCAAAGCAAGAAACTGAAATGGTCCTTTGAAAGTTTGTTAATACAACCCCCTGCCTTTAAAAAGGTTAAGACCTCAATCACTCCGGGTAACTCCTACCTTTGTAAGCATTATTCTAATTAAATGACAGAGTGATAGAGTGCCTGCTCTGTCATTAATGAACCACTTTACATTTGCCAGTTAACACTGTACTTCCTTGGTAGTCCTTTCTTGGAAGATAATAACATACAATGTCTTCTTTCTAACAGTCTCTTAGTTTTCTAATTCACTTTTCTATCTTAAAAGGGATATGATCTTTAGGGTAGATGAAAAGAAGTTTTTTCTTTTCTGTTTCACAAATATTTCCAATTTCCAGAGAGTGCAAAATGGTAAACAGAAAAAAAATATAATAGTTGTTTTTAATTCATTGTGTAAATATGAGGTATCTTGGTTCTAGGATAGATATATGAGGGTAGTTAAAATGTTGGGTTTTAAAGTCAGACGAACCTGGATTGAATCTTTAGCTGTTACTAATTCCATTCTTTAAAAATATGTATTTAACCTCTCTACTGCTTAGTTTTCTTATTTGAGAAACTAATAATATAATATATCAAGTAAATAATATTAAGAATATAATAGTACCAAGTAAATAGTATAAAGTAAATAATTTTGATATGGTAATTAATTGGTATACTATTAGTGAATTTCAGAAAATTAGTCTTGAGTCAATTAACAATAATGCATTATTATTATTACACTATAGTAGACACAGTGTCTTTGTTCAAGCTCTAAACTCAAAAAAAAATTTAGATACTTTTCATGAATGAGGGTTATTTATTCAGAATTTCCTTTAAAACACAACAGAATGGGCAGGGTTAGGCGCTTGATGCAAGTATCATTTGACCAGAAGACGTAAGTAAAGTGAGAGAGCAGAGCTTGAGATTGTTTTAGAGAAAAACATTCCACACAGAGAAAAGAGGAAGGGTATAACCTTGAATTAATCCAAGTAATCAACTAATAAAGTAAACACAATGATAACTAATTCCGGAGACTTTGAGTTATTAGGAACAAGACTTTTTTTTTTTTTTTTTTTTTTTTTTTTTTTATAATTTTAACAGCTTTCTTGAGATATAATTTAAATACAATTAACTGCATATATTTATAGTATACAATTTGGTAGGTTTTGACTTATGTATATATCCACTAAATCATTACCACAAATGAAGAAAATGATCAAAACCAACAACTACAAGTTTCATAATGCTGCTTCATCTTCCTTTGTTATCTCTTCTTTATGCCTCTCCTTTCCCTAATCCCAGAGGCAATACAAATCAGCTTTGTGTCAGTATGCATTAGTTTACATTTTAAACAATTCTACATAAATTAAATAATACAGCATATTCCTGTCATGATCTGGTTTCTCACTTGGCATAGTTTATTTTGAGATATTTCCAAGTTATCACATGTATCAGTAGTTAACTTATATTGATTGCTGAGTAGTATTACACTGTATGGATATACCATACTTTATCATTTATCCTTTGATAGACATTAGGATTGTTTTCCATTTTGTTTTTGTCTTTAAGAGGTGAGGTCTCACTGTCTCACCCCAGCTGGAGTACAGTGGTGTCATCACAGATCACTACATCCTTGAACTCCTGGGCTCCAGGGATCCTCCTGTCTTGGCCTTTCAAGTAGCTAGTACTGCAGATATGCTCCACCATACCAGTTAATTTTTTAAATTGTTTTATAGACAAAAATCTCACCATCTTGCTCAAGCTGATCTCAAACTCCTGAACTCAAGAGACTCTCTCAACTTGGCCTTCCAAAGTTACAGGAAGACAAGTGTGAACCACCAGGCATGGCCCCATTTTCAGTAATGATTATTACAAATAAAACTTTTATGAATATTCATGTGAATTTTTATGAAAATACATTTTTTTCTCTTAGCTAAGTCCCTAGCATTGGAATGGCTGGATCATATGAGACATATATATATTTAACTTTTTACAAACCTGACAAGTGACTTTTTAATATGCTCTAATAGTTTACATTCACAACAGTAGAGTATGAGAGTTTCATTTTCCACACACCTCATCAACATTTAATATGTTCAATATTTTTAAATTTAACATTTCCATTGGGAGCAAAGTGATATTTCATTTAGATATTAATTTGTATTTCGTTAATGACTAGTGACTTGTGTCATGTTTGTGTCTACTTATTTTCTATTCTTTTGTTTTTTCTGATGGAGGGTATATTCACATCTTTTGCACCTTTTTAATTGCAGGTATCTTGTATATGTCTTGGGGATTCATTCCATTAAACCAAATGACACTTAACAGATTTTTCCTGAGTAATCTCATTTCTATCCCCAGATTCAGCTGAGATAGCTAACTATATCCTTGAATCACATATAGAATCTATTCAAGGAGCCTTCTGTGTTACTAGCAATCTGAAATTTTGATCTTTTGAGATAGTTTTCTAGACATGCCCTTGACTTTCTCTTCAGAGCCAATTTTCCTGACAGTGACTCTCCTAATTTTAGAGCCTTTTGTAATCCAAATATTTCCCAAATACTGGTTTCTTTTTCTTACCAAATCTTCCCTCAATCAGTTTCATTCTTTTCACATTTCATGAGAAGCAGCAAGGACAATTCAGACTGCACCTTCAACATTTTGCCTGGAAATATCCTCTGCTAAATATCTAAGTTCATTGTTTGCAAGTTTGTTTTTTACATGACTGCAGGACATCATTCAGCTCTGTTTTCTGTCACTATATAACAAGGATCTCCATTTCTACAGTTACCATGAACTTTTTTGTCATTTCCATATGAGCCCTCATTAGCAGTATCTTCAATGTAAGTATTTCTTACAATATAGTCTGCTTATTATGATTTAGTTTCTAAGAAGATACATATGTATTATCTTCTATCATCCTAACATTCAAGTCTTCAACAGTGTAGTCATTAACATGCATATGTCTAAATTCTATTTGAGGTAATGTCACTCCTTTTCTTTCTATCACGCTCCTAAAAATTCTTCCAGTGTCTGCACACCACCCAATTAAAAAGTCACTTCTGTGTCTTTAGGTATTTGTTACAGCAACACTTCCTGGTACTAAACTATATATACATTTTCCATTCCTAATGAAATTGCCAAAAATTTCGTGAGTGTAAACAATGCAAATTTATTTTCTTGCAGTTCTGAGGATCAAAAGTTTTCAATGAGTCTTACTGGGGTAAAATTAAGAAGTCATCAGAATCATATTATTTTTGGAGTTTTAGGGAATAATCCATTTATTTAATTGTTTCAGCTTCTAGGAGCTGCTCACATTCATTGGCTTGTAGAACTCTTCTTTCCCCAAAGGCAACAATGGACATTTAAGTCTTTATCTCATTGCATCGTTCTTATGCTTACTCTTCTTCTGCTTCTCTCTTCCAACTTTAAGCACCTTTGTGATTACATTGGACCACACAAATAACTTATGGTACTATTCTTATTTTAAGGTCAGCTGATTAGCATCCTTAATTTCAGGTGTGACTTTATTTATTTATTTACTTATTTTTGAAACAGAGTTTTGCTCTCATTGCCCAGGCTGCAGTGCAGTGGTGTGATCTCTGCTCACTGAAAATAGAACCACTGTATTGTTCCACATTCCCATGTGTGAGTCCACATTTAAAGGACATAAAATCACTATCTCAAAGGGATACTTACACTCCCATGTTTATAGACCATTTGTGTTTAATATTATTATTTATATGGTTAGATTTAACTCTGCCATGTTTCTATTCTTATTTTTGTTTTTTTCTTTTCTTTTTCCTCTTTTTTGCTGCTTTATTTTTAATTTAATTTTATTTATTCTATTGACTTATTAGTTATAAGTCTGTTTTGTTATTATAGTGGTTGATTTCAGGCTTATAATAAAGACATATTATTGCCTACCTTCAAGGTGATATTATACCACTTTATTTGTAATACAAGAAGCTTACATTAGTAGGATACTTTTAGCTTTTCATTCCTGAGTGATTATATGTGTGTGTGTGTGCACGTATATATGTGTATATATATGAGTGTATATATGTGTGTGTATGTTTATATATGAGTGTATATAAATATGTGTGTATATATATTATATACATAATTATATATATATCCCACAACACTTGTTACTATTTAAGTAGTCAATTAACATTAAGATTTTAATAAAAAATGAAATCATATATTTACCCATGTAATCAGCATTGTATTTATCATTACATTGTGTGGTTTTATATTTCCATTTGATGTCATTTTACTTCTATCTGATAATTTTATTTTCACATTGTTTTGTATTATATATCTTCTCAGGATGATCTGTCAGCTTATATATGGCTGTGAAACTCCTTATTTTGTGTACAGTTTTGAAAAGTTTGTTGCTGGGTTTAGAATTACAGGTTACTTTGAATGTTGTTTCTGTAAACTAAAAATGAAATTCTAAGGCCCTCAGCCACCTGAGTGGGCCCCATCTCAGCCAAGGGTGATCCAAAGTTAAACTGAATAACTAGTTAAAGCCATTATGGGAAGGAGAGGTCAACCAGAAGGAAATATCAAAATATTTTTTATTTAAGGTCTGTTCTATGATTTGAAATTCCTCAAGCCTAGCTACTTTAAACTTATTGCCAATTTTCTGTCCACCATAAGCATTTCTAGTCACCATTATCTGTCATTTTCATACTGCTCCAACATGATCCTTTGCATACATGGTACTGTATGCTCTATAACAACATACTTCATGCAGTTTGAACACCCCAGCTTCTTTCAGGCTTTATCTTCTGAGATGGTTTGGCTCTGTGTCCCCGCCCAAATCTCATCTCAAATTGTAATCCCCACGTGTGGAGAGAGGGACTTGGTGGGAGGTGATTGGATCATTGAGGAGGTTTCCCCATGATGTTCTAGTGATAGAGTTCTCATGAGATCTGATTTTTTTATAAGTGTGTGGTTCTTCCCCCTCCATGCTCTCTTTCTCCTTAAGAAGTGCTTTGCTTCCCCTTCTTTTTCCTGAGGCTCCCCAACCATGTGGAACTGTGAGTCAATTAAACCTTTTTTTTGTTTATAAATTACCCAGTCTCAGGTAGTATCTTTATATCAGTGTGAGAATGGACTGATACATCTTCCTTTAGTGCTTACATTTCTTCAGTGATCCTTCCTTCACTATGAGTATAAAGATCATCCTATAACCTTGATTTCCTGATGGCATAGCTCATATTCATCCTCTAGGAAATCCTTTCTGTGGTCCATTCTATTTGAATTGATCATGCGTTCCATTGTTTTTCTACTGTTCTATAAATTTGGTTAACACTGATAAAACTTTATTTGCCTGATGTGCTATTATGTTATAAACTCCTTCATGACAGTAGTGATATCTGTTCAATTTTGTACTCCAAAACAAAGCAAAGTACCTCATACAAAATAGGATTCAAAACATGCTTTAAATGAACAAATTATTGACTGGCTGAGTGAACAAAAACTAAATATGCTTATTCCCAATCTGATAATTAGTAAAGTACAATAATCCATATTGATAGACTCTAGGATTAAGGTGAAAAGCATGGATTTTGGTGAATAAATAGAAGTAGGTAATAATTTTTTCAAGACGCTGTACTTAGAAAAATCAATTAATTGAGGTTCAATTTATATAATATTTATGATATATGACCTTAGCGAGGTCAAAATTGACCTTTTCCCTGATAAGAGAGCTTTTAGTAAAAAAATTAATAATACATACATGTTTTTATACAAAATTTTAAAAAGAAATATTATACACTTAAAACAATAATTTTTTATATATTTTTTTATTTTGTGTAAACGGTGGTGAGTTTTTAAAAATAGTTTTATTACTTCAACTCATAGATTTGTATCCTGCTTATTGCATATAAATACAATGAATTTCTTAAATGTATAAATAATCAGTGAAAATGGAAAGAGTAGAGCCTCTTTTTGGAAGCTTTGTGTAACTAGTATGTTTTCTAAACAAATATTTTTAGGGGTCAAGGGAAATCTTCCCCATTGCTCTCTGAAGGTTTGCTGAAAAATCACCTGACAAAAGGCAGATTAATAGGAAAAAGGACATACAAGTTAATTAACATGCAAAAGTGTATTAGTCTGTTTTCACACTGCTTTAAAGAACTACCTGAGACTGGGTAATATATGAAGAAAAGAGGTTTAATTGACTTATGGTTCTGCAGGCTGTACAGGAAGCATGGCTGGGGAGGCCTCAGTAAATTACAATCTTGGTGGAAGGCAAAGGGAAAGCTAGGCATGTTTTCTCATGGTGGCAGCAGAGACAGACAGTAAAGGGGGAAACCATCAGATCTTGTGAGAACTCATTCACTATCATGAGAACAGCCTGGGTGAAGCTGTCTGCATAATCCAATCATCTCTCACTTGGTTTTCCTCTTGACACATGGGGATTACAATGTGAGAGGTGATTTGGGTGGGGACACAGAGCCAAACCATATCAACAAGGAACCACAGATTGATTACTGCCTCCCCAACCAATTACAGAAGCTATATATGATCTTGAGGTTACAGAAAGAAATTAAGCTTGATAGCATGACAAAAATTGGTTATGGTGGTAAATCAGGTTATAGCATCAAGAAAGGTTATGGAGGGGAGAGAAGAAGCAGCCTGGCCGGCAAATGTGGTCTTGTTATGTAGCTGAAACCTCAGAGTTAGCAGCACTCAAAGAGAGTAGATGGTAAATGTTTCTTTCAGATCTTTAAAGGTGTCAGATTCTCAGTTAATCTTTTTGGATCTGGACAAAGAAGGGCCTCAGAGAGGGCCTGGTTGCATCAGTGAAGATTTCCTCTACAGATGTAAATCTCTCCCACAAAAGGCAAATTTTCAGTGCTACTTCTTTGAAGGGCCCTCTAAGTAACCATCTCAAAGTGTGTTAAAATATATTTTAGGGTGAAATATTTGAGTTTCTTTCACTAGAGAGAAAAACTCTTTAAAATATATTAAATATGCATTTCCCAATAAATAACAGGATCAATTTCAGTACATCAAAATAAAT